>NW_011500112.1:249433-332355 GCF_000495115.2 Populus euphratica
ATAGAAAGGATTGACTAACTATTAGGTTAAGCCTCCTAATTATTCTTAACTTGGTATTAGGGCTTTCCGTTGTTAGAACTCTTTTCTCCCTCCCTTCCTTTGCAACCGACTCTCTCTCTACTTTTTCTATATGAATTCTATTGCTGTTGTCGGCTTCTCTCTCTACTTGTGGTGCAGGACAATCAGTTAGTCATCCCCAAGCTACAACTGACGGTGTCTTTTCTTCTCAACAACAGCCTCCACTTGTAGAGTATGTCTCTTATTCTTCCTCACAAGTCTTTACCGTACCTTTGCCTCGCATAGAAACACACACTCCAACTATCATTCCTTTATTAAACACCCATTAAATTGTTTCGTTAAAATTTACAAACACAAATTATCTCTATTGGCGAATGTAGATGAAGTTATATCTCTTTGATCAAGGTGTGTTTCACTTTGTTAACGGCTTAATGTCGTGTCCTCCATCTTATATTTTTAGCACTTCTGCTGGTTCTTCCTCTACCATTAACCTTTCTTTTCTTCATTGGAAAGAATATGATCAATTATTTTGAGTGCTTTTCTTTCCTATCTTTCTGTGGATGTGTTCCATCTTATGGTAGATTACTCTACCTCGCATTGTATTTGGCGCACTTTTGAGCAAGTGCTTGCCTCTCTGTCTAATTCTTGCATCATACAACTCCATGGCTCCTTTCAAGACCTTTGGTAAGGTGACTCATCGATTAGTATATACATGTAGCAAGCCAAATTGTTATTTGATGAAATGGCTACTACTGGTCGCCCAATGTCTCTTAAAGATTTCAATATCTATGTGTTTCATGGTCTTCATGGTGATTTCAAAGACTTGGTAACGAGTCTCATAACCAAGGCAGAATCGTTGTCATATGCTGATCTTCATAACCATCTTCTTACCTATGAATTTTTGCATAAGAACTCCTTCCATTCCATGGCTACAATTCCCTCTCTCATGTCTTCTTTTTCTTTGCCATAGCAATTGCCACTACCGCTAACACCATAATTTTCTACTCACCATGCTATGTCTCATCGTAACCCCAACTTCAGCCGCAAAAGGGGTTGCTCTAGAGGTAACTTGCATCCCAACAACAAATGTTACACTCCCCAAAACATAGGCCAATCTGCTGCAGAATAGGTGTCAAACCACTGGCAGTAGACCAGATGCAACTCCGGCGTGGGACAATGATCTGGACAATAACATATATGCTGTTAATTGTGCTCCAGTTTTGGTCACATAGCTCCTCATTGTTCCCAGTTTCGCACTAGCACTCAGTAGCCCTTTGCTCACCTTGCTGTTGGGAATATTTCTACTACGACGTGATTCTCTGACACCTGCGTAAATCAACATGTCACATCTAATCTTGAAATTCTGATCAATTTTACACCCTATCTTAGTAATGATTATTTGCATGTTGGTGACAGTAAGGGCCCTGACATATCCTATATTGGATATACTACATTACATTCCCCAAAATGCATGTTTACATTATCTAATGTTCTCCATGTGCCTCACATTACCAAACCATTATTTTTTGTTAAAAATTTCTGCCATCATAATCATGTTTATTTTGAATTTCAAGCTTTTATGTTTTATATGAAGGATTCATCACCGAAGAAGTTCTCCTTTCCAGTCAGAGTTATGATGGTCTTTATTTCCTCTCCGAGTCTTTTACTACGTCAATTCCTCAAGCGTTTTGGTCTCCTTGCATCTCCGTGGCTGCTAATCTGTGGTATCATCATTTGGGACATCCAGCCCCTCGCATTTTCAATTTGTTAGTTTCTAGCAATGAAATCATATATACTTCTAAACATTCTCTTACCTAGTGTCAAGCTTGTTTGTTAGGCAAGTCGTCCTATTTATCATTACAACCTGAGTCACAAAACTTTGCCCCTCTTGATTTAATTTTTAGTGATGTTTGGGGTCTTGCTTCTATGTTTTCTTTTGATGGCTTATGCTATTTTGTTATTTTCTCGATGCGCATACCAAATATACGTGGTATTATCCGCTTGTTGCGAAATCTGATGTCTTTTCCACTTTTCAACATTTTCAAACACTTGTTGAGCGTCAATTTTCACTTAAAATTAAATCTGTTCAAACTGATTGGGGTGATGAATATTATTAACTAAATAAATTTTTTCAAACTATTGGTATTCATCATCGGTTAATTTATCTTCATATTTATGAACAAAATGGCATTGTTAAACATTGTCATTGATATATTGTCAAAACTGGCCCAAACCTTTTAGGCCAGTGTAGTGCTCCATTGAGATTTTAGAACTATGCTTTTGAATCATTGATATACCTTATTAATCGCATACCTACTCTTATTCTCTATAATACATCTACGTTTGAGTGTGTGTTTTGTCGCACTCCTGATTATAACTTCCTATATAATTTTAAGCGTCTTTGTTTCCCCTTTTTGCTTCTATATCATGCTCATAAATTAGATTTCTGGTCTTCTTCTTGTGTGTTTTTAGGTTATAGCTCATCCCATCTTGGTTATCATTGTTTTGATTTATAATCTCATTGTATTTATGTCTTCCATCATGTTCGTTTTTATGAAAATATCTTTCCTTTTACGAAGTCTAAATAGGTAACATCCTCACCGGTACCTCCTACCCAACCTACCTATCTTCCATCCTTGAACCTCCCTCCATGTTTTCAGCCTATTGCTTCCCAAACTGGCCTCAATAACAACCTAATTCTACCCTCAACCGCACCCCACTAGACCACTTCTTTGCCCATAGATTCTGTCACCTCTTTATCACTATCCCACGCTACCATACTGTTACCATATGCTTGTTTTTCCTATTATCATTATACAGGAATAGGTTCTCTATCACTAGATGCGCATGTTCTCAGGTTTGCTGCAGCAGAGCAGCCAGGTTCTCACCAGTGACTGCAGTCCCGACTAGTCCCTCTATTACTTTTCTAGTTGGTTTGCAGCTCTGTATAGACCTCTCCTCATATCCTCTTCAGCACCTTCCACGTATAGGCCACACTTCCTCATGCCCAGCTGCTCGTCAACATCCCATGGTCCCTCGTCCAAGATAACCCAAGACACCGCCACTGTCGCAACCTCTGCTACCTTTTTTAGCCGAGTAGTTTCTCCTCCCTCTCATGAGCCACTTGTTTTTAATGATGCTAACATATATGAGCCGTGGTATAGTGCTATGTATGAGGAAATTCAGGTCTTAAGTGTAAATAGAACTTGGACCTTAATGTCGTTTCACCCCTTCATGAATGTTGTTGGTAGTCAGTGGGTGTACAAGATTAAACACAAATCTGATGATAGTATTGAGAGGTATAAGACATATTTGGTTGCTAGAGGTTTTACTCATTAAGAAGGTATTGATTACTTTAAAACCTTTGGTCTTGTCATCAAATAGGCAATCATTAGATTAGTCTTCTCTATTGCCGTTTCATGTGGTTAGAAAATTCATCAGCTTGATATCCATAATGCCTTCCTCAATGGTAATATTGATGAAGAGGTTTACATGAAACAACCTTCAGATTTTGTTGATTCTACTCTACCCTCTCATGTGTGTCGATTGCATAAATCTTTTTATGGTTTAAAATAGGCTTCACGAGCTTCGTGGGTTTTGTGCACTCGTCTAAATGATTTATTATTATCTGTTGGTTTGCATACCTTTAAAATGGATACCTCATTGTGTATCTTCTCTGTTGGTGCTTATATTTGTTATCTTCTGGTCTACGTTGATGATATTCTGCTTATGGGTAGTAACTCTCTTCTACTCCAACGCCTCATTCAGCTACTGAGCTCAGAATTTAAGCTTCACGATATAGGTTTTATTCATTATTTTTTAGGTATTGAGGTTTAGTATACTAGTATGGGTCTTATGCTTCGCCAGCATAAATATACACTTGACATCATCACTCGGCCTGGTATGTTATTTTGCAAACCTGTTGATACTCCTATCTCTACATCCAAAGCTACCATTCTGCCCGATCCATTATTTTCTGATACTACACGTTTTTGTTAAATTGTGGGTGCTTTTTAATATCTCACTTTTATATGCTCGGATATTTGCTTTACTGTTAACAGAGCTGACATGACCAAAAGATTGATGTCTTTTCCCAAGTGCAAAAGTGTCGAAGTAATAAATAACCCGACAAGACCGGGATCAAACCATAGGGAGGTTAATTGTATAAATTATAAACAATAACAATAGTAATAACAACAATAACAATAATACTACTACTAGTAGTAATAGTAGTAGTAGTAGTAATAATAATACTAATAATAATAATAATAAAGAAAAAGAAAAAGAAGAAGAAGTTGATGGGAACTTTGAAATGGAAGATCAATGTAAGGGTTAAACAATGATAACAACAAATGTCAAGGTTAGAGGATCCATTAATGGTATGTCAAACAATATAGTATAAACTCTTATTATTCAATTGAAAACCACACACAAAGGAGGTTTCAATCAGATTATAACTTGTTAACATTGTCGTACCTGACATCGCGACAGCCTTAAAAAATTTTATTTCATGAAATGAATGGATTTCTGGCATCCTATTCCTTGATGGTGAATGATCTTTGTTTAAGGAGTCGTCACCTAGTATTACGGTTTGCTAAGAACCCTAACTAGTCAACAGAGATTCTATAGTCGAGACTAGTTACATAAAAGGAAAGATATTATCACCCTTTAAACGTCCTGCCTAAGGCAGGCTGCATTGCTGATCCTTGTTATTAATTGCTAATATTTTTTTTTATACTATGATTGTTTATGTGTAATATTCCTGACTCTGGCGCTAGTGAATATTCAACTACGGATATTTCTAACTCTGGCGTTGGTAAATATTATATAGGTATCAAAATAAATAAATTTAAATCATCTTTTTTTTTATTCCTAACTCTGATGTTAGTGAATAAGCAAATAAAAATCAATTTATTTTTTATGCATACATATTATTTTTTTATGTAATTAAATAAAAACAAAATACAATAAAATAAAATAAAATAAAATAAATTTATATTAGTATTTTTATTCCTAACTCTGGCGTCAGTAAATGAACTAATAAATTTATTTTATTTTATCGTATTGTATGCACATTTTTTATTTTTATATAACTAAATAAAATACAATGAAATAAGTTTGAATTGATATTTTTATTCTGACTTTAGTGTCAATGAATAAAAAAATAATAATAAATTCATTTTTATATATTTTTTTACATACACAATTTTTGTTATATTTTTTTTATTTTTGCTCTTTTTTTCTCTTTTTTTTTTGGCTGGGCCTAGGTTTAGTGACACGACTAAAAGATTGATGTCTTCTCCCAAGTGCAGGAGTGTCGAAGTAATAAATAACCCGGCAAGACCGGGGTTGAACCACAGGGAGGTTAATTGTACAAATTATAAACGACAATAGTACAACAACAATAATAATAACAACAACAACAATAATAATAGTAATAACAATAATAACAACAATGATAATAACAATAATAACTATAATAATAATAGTAGTAGTAGTAGTAGTAGTAGTAGTAATAATAATAATAATAATAATAATAATAAAGAAAGAGAAGAAGAAGAAGATGATGAGAACTTGGAGATGGAAAATTAATGTAAGGATTAAACAATGATAATAACAAATGTCAAGGTTAGAGGTTCCACTAATGGTATGTCAAACAAGTATAGTATAAACTCTTATTATTCAATTGGAAACCACACACAAAGGAGGTTCCAATCAGATTATAGATTGTTAACATGATTACATTAGTCATCTTATTCGATTAATACCAGTACTTGTAAATCTCGTCAAGCATTCATGATTATAACTTATGTTAACAACAAATCAAGTTCCTTTCATAGCTCAGGTGTCGGTTACACCATACAGTATGGGCTATGAAAGTGCCAAGCATTTGTTGTACCAAGTGTTATACAACATAACTCAATATTAGTCATTTAACAAGCAAAGTATTAAAGAGTGAACAAGATAACAAATACAAAACATGTTAGTATCAAACATTAAAGTCCATATTAAGTTTACACTATACTTATTCTTACACCATTAGTGTAACCTTTTCACCTTGACATAATAAACTTAGTTAGACATAATGAAAGAAAGAAAAATAAATAAACAAAATAAGAACATGAATAAGATTAAAGTTAACTAAGTAAATGAAAGGCATAAACTTGATATTAATGAAAGCAAAGCATAAACATTACAAAAAATACAAAGAGAGAAAGCAAGAGCATGGTCTTGATCTGGAAACCAAGATGCCTAAATGCATGGCAAATGCCTCTTTTTATAGGCCAAAATTGAGAACTATTGATTTGATGACTAATTGATGAGTGGGTAGCCAACTCTTGACTTGGTAACAATTCTTATCTTCTCTTGTCTGCCCAAAACATCATTGATAACGTCAAAATTGGAGCCACTTGAAAACATGAAAGTTGTAGGCAATTGTCTCAGCTTTCTTGTGTAAAAACTTCAGCTCATTTGGACTTCTAGAACTCCAAATATGGCCAAAATACTGAACAGTGCTTGGGCTGGAGGATAGCTTCGGGCCTCTTTGTTGTTGCAAGAATTTGGACTTGAAAATGATCTTTTTAGATCTTGGGCTCCATATGAAAGTTGTAGGCCTATGTCTTAACTTTCCATCCATATAAAGTAGACCTAAATCTGAGATCTATAGCTCCATATATGACCCAATTACCGAACAGTATTCCGATTTGGATTGCACCGACATCTCTTTTCTAATTTTGGTCATCTCTTTGCCCTTGCAATTTAAGTTCTTAAAGTCATCAATAAATCCTTTAATTTATGTGATAGGCCTGCATTTAAAATGAACATTTACCATAAATTAAAGGTATCTTATATTATTAGATATATTATTATAAAACATGCTTTAGTTAAGGAGTTATTGATACTTCAAGTGCAAAATAATGATATAAAACCTTGATAAAAATATACTTTTAAGTATTAATCACTCAGCCTATATGGGCTGGGCTATGCCCAGCCTAGCCACTGGCCCAAACTAGTGGCTCGGCTGGGATAAGCAACACGCGTGCGCTAAGGCACGTGTGTTGCAATACTGTGCAAGTGAATTAACATTCATTTGCACAGTGTAAGGTCCACTTAATTGAAATAACAGGAGAAGTAGAATTCGCGTACCTGCTATGTTAAAGGCGATGGAGACGAGGGAAAAGCTCTAGCTGGAACGCTGGTGGTGACTTTCTCCTACTTAACACTTTTCCTTCTGCTTTCCCTTCTTGCTCCTGTGCCTACGGTCTAGCAGATTTTTGAGATAATGAAGGGACCGAGAACAAAGATGCTGGCTTCTGTAGATACTGAATTTTGGGTTGTTTTCTGTAGGGATGAAAGCAAGTGCAGAACCGGTGCTATAGGATTTTTGCTTTGTTTTTGCTCTGTTTTTTTTTTTTGCTTCTCTTCTTGTTTCTCGTTCTTCTCTCCTTCTTTCCATGTATTGCATTTTTTTTTTTGCTCTGTTTTTTTTTTTTGCTTCTCTTCTTGTTTCTCGTTCTTCTCTCCTTCTTTCCATGTATTGCATTTTTATTTATGCTCTATTTCTTTTCTGCGATTTGCTCTGTTTTTTGGTTGATTTTCTCTGTTCTTGTTCTATGTATTTTTTTGGGTTGATTTCTGCCTCCCTCTCTTTGTCAACTATTGGGTATTTATAGGAACAAATTCTCCTCTCCCTCAGCCTAACATCTCTCCTTCTGATAAGCACGGCTGAGGGAGACGATTCCTGTTAGGACTCGGACGCCAAGCCTAATCCTTATCTCATCGGGTTGTGATTATTATAAAGATTGCTTCTCTGTGTTTTAAAAGGATTAGTATATTGGTGTTTCACACTTTCATTTCCTTCTTTGCAGGTGGGCATTTAATCCTTTGAAGACGAAGATGACGAACAGTGCTTGATTGAAATGGTGCTGTTTTGTTTTTTGTTGGAATGGTTATTTCCAATTTGGTCCTTGAAGTTTCTAAATCCTTGCATTCAAACCCCTGGTCTTTTAATTTTCTAGATTTACCCTCCTGAAAATTTAAATTAAAAAATAAATGGACAAAAATTGGGTTATGACAAACATGATTACATTAGTTATCTTATTCGATTAATGCTAATACTTGTAAATATTATCAGACATTCATGATTATAACTTATGTTAACAACAAATCAAGTTCCTTTCATAGCTCAGGTATTGGTTATACCATACAGTATGGGCTATGAGAGTGTTAAGTATTTGTTGTACCAAGTGTTATACAACATAAATCTAGATTAGTCATTTAACAAGCAAAGTATTAAAGAGTGAACAAGATACCAAATAAAAAACATGTTAATATCAAACATTAAAGTTCATATTAAGTTTACACTATACTTATTCTTACACTATTAGTGTAACCTTTTCACATCAACATAATAAACTTAGCTAAACATAATAAAAGAAAGACAAATACATAAACAAAATAAGAACATAAATAAGATAAAAGTTAACTAAGTAAAGGAAAGGAATTGAAAGGCATAAACTTGATATTAATAAAAGCAAAACTTAAGCATTACAAAAATACAAAGAGAGAAAGCAACAACATGATCTTGATTTGGAAATCAACATGCCTAAATACATGGTAAATGCCTCCTTTTATAGGCCAAAATTTAAAATTATTGATTTGATGACTAATTGATAAGTGGGTGGCCAACTCGTGACTTAATGAAAATCCTTATATTCTCTTGTCTGCCCAAAATGTTATTGATAATGTCAGAATTGGAACCATTTGAAAACATAAAAGTTGTAAGAAATTGTCTTAGTTTTCCAGAAAAAAAATAGAGGTCATTTGGACTCTAGAACTCTGAATATAGGCCAAACACTGAACAATGCTCGGGCTGTAGAACAGATGCAGATTTCTTTGTTGTTACTACAATTTGGACTTGAAAATAGCCTTTTTAAATCCTAGGCTCCATATGAAAGTTGTAGGCCTATGTCTTACCTTTTCATCCATATAAAATAGACATAAATTCGAGATTTACAGCTCCAGATATGACCCAATTACTGAACATAATTATGGTTTGGACTGCACCAACATGTCTTTTCTAAGTTTGGCCATCTCTTTGTCCTTTCAATTTAAGTTCTAAAACTCATCAATCAATCCTTTTATTTATGTGATAGGCCTGCATTTAAAATGAACATTTACCACAAACTAAAGGTATTTTATATTATTAGATATGTTATTATAAAATATGCTTTAGTTAAGGAGTTATTGATACTTCAAGTGCAAAATGATGATATAAAACCTTCATAAAAATGCACTTTTAAGTACTAATCAAGAGTCTATTAGTTTATGCATACTCCTACAGATTCTCATTGGGTTGCCATGAAATGCATCTTACGTTATCTTCGAGGTATAACATCACATAGCTTACATGTTACTCACAATTCTTCTTTTGCATTATGTGGTTTTACAGATACAGATTGGGTAGGCAATGTTAAGGATAGAAAATCTACAGGTGATTGATTACCTTGTGTTCTTTGGTCAGATGCTGATTTCGTGGAAATTCAGTAAGTAACACATAGTTGCTTGATATTCTGCTGAAGCTGTGTACAAAGCCTTAGCCGATGGCACTACTGAGATTATCTGGCTTTAATATTTATTAACATATCTCCAAATTCTGTCTACTTCTACTCTTATCATCTGGTATGACAACCTTGGTGCCACTTATTTGTCTGCAAATCCTATTTTTCATACTCGCTCAAAACACGTTGAAGTCGATTATCATTTTATCCAGGATAGAGTTGCAAAGAAGGAGATTCAAATTTGTTTTATTTCCTCTCAAGATCAACTTGCCGATGTCTTTATAGAGCCACTTCCTACTTTTTCGTTTACTGCTTTTCGTTTCAAGCTTCAGATTGATCCTCTACTTTCAGCTTGAGGGGTCATATTATAGAATGTACTTATATAGAAAATATTATATATAGGAAATATTGTAGACATACTCTTGTGTGGTAACCTCCACCATTGCTATTGTATATTGCCCTACACACACACACATATATATATATAGAAAGAGTTGGCTAACCACTTGGTTAAGCCTCCTAATTATTCTAAACTTCAGTGAGGATATAGTTAATGGAGTCTTGAAATATCATCATAATAATGGCTGCGATTACTGAAACTGCAAATGAGCATGAAGTCACCACAAGGACAGAAAATGATACTGATTTTGGATGCCCTGCTCCTAGCTCATTGCTCACTCTTACACTGTTTAAAATAAAATATATGTTAATTGCCTATTTCCATGTAAATAATAGTGCTCCTATATATGTATGTAAAATTGCAATTCCCCTACATGTTGTGCACTGACTTTAGGACAATATCATGGCATGTTGAAAATTATATTTGCAAGCATCCATATATAAATAGATGCCAAATATAATAATCTCACTAGGAACAAATTCTGCTTTTGTTTAATTTGTAATTTTAAAGTTAATTTGGAAGATCAAGATTCTAGAACTGGTCAAATTATTGGTCTCAATTAGTTGACTGGTTGACCCGTGATAGCGGTCGACCAATTGACCCGACAATAGAGTTTTATTGGGTTTATTAGGTTTGATTAGTTTGAGTTATGTTTGAGATTGATTGGATGAAACAATTTGGCCTAATATTTATATTTTGATTTCTAAGCTTAGAGTTTTTAATCTTTAATGTTACTTTGCTTCAAGTCCTTTTTGAGTATTTTATGTGTTAATTATTATAGGTTCTGTAAACATTCCTCCTAATGATCTTTAATAGTCCCCTTTTCTACATTTGTTGTCCTTTGATTTTGTTTTCCTGTCAAATAGTTTTAATAAGCATGTAATATAAACAAATATGTATATTGATTATATAATGAGTACAATTAGTTAATTTCTTGAATATTTATATATGTTTTTTTTATTTTTTGAGTACTCATCTATTCTTGAAATTGAACTAAATTATATTCAATATGATGTATATTGGTTTGATAATTATGCAAGTTATATTATGTCTTGATATTGGTATATTTGTCAGTAACTCCATACTAACGGAGAGTAGTTGGTCTACAAGGGCATAATATTTTATATACCTAGTTGGTGAGAGAGATATAAACCTTAGGTGAATAATCCTCTCACAGTGGTTATCTTTTGATGTCATATGATCTCTGACATATATTCCATTACTTGACGATAATATCCTTAGTATGTTTATTTATATAAAAATAAAATTGACTTTTAAACTATTAATATCTAAGATGTATATTAAATGTTATTCTCTCATTGAGTTAGTTTAACTCACCTTTTTATTTTTAATTTTATTTAAGGTTTTTAGTCTCTTTTAGCTGATGAATTTTGTTGAGTGTTCCTATACCTTGTTCTACGAGGCTTTCCTTTTAGTTTTAATATGGTATCTTAGATACTCTATTATTATACTATTTTAATTAAGTTTTGATTTTCACAATGTAATAAGTATTATAGATTATTGTTTTGCTTTATCTGATGATGATATTTAATTTTATTAGTTTTGAAAAATATAATATTTTGAAAGATATTAAAATGTTGTGAAATCTTTATACACTTTGTTTTATAATATATATATTTTGAGGTTTAATGTAAGTAAGGAGTCCTTACAATATTGCTTATGCGTTGTTGATTATGAACCTAAGATTGTGGTCGTGATAGTTATGGTGAGATGATTATAAAATGATGATCATATAAATAATAAGATTGTAATTGTTATATTGGATGATGATAGTGGACATGGTGGCGTGAATATTATGAATTGATAGTGTTGAAGAAAGTATTTTCTTCTTTTTTTTATGAAATTAAAATATATTTGTCCAAACTGTTACTATTATTGAAAAATATGTTTCATTCACTATTATTGAAAATTACTTGATGCATTTCATACTGAGCCGTTTATTATATCTCTTTCATACTTGGGGTACACAACGCATATGTTAGTTATCTTTTTCATGAAATAAAAAAGAAAGAAAACAAGAATTATGGCCAATATATAGGTTTTCCTGCTGGGTTCTAATGGTTGACTTGCCATTCACAGCACAAGTACCTCCCATGTATTCTGCTTGAAAACGTGATTGCAGTTGGCTTTGAGCCTCCGGCCTCGGTGTCAAAAAATTTCACTAGAGACGAAGGAATTCTCAGGCTATAATTGCTGGTTAGGGCAAGCATGGTGACTTCGTCCTTGAGGCGGTCAAACTTGGTGGCTTCATACCCTAACATGAGTGTCACAACCTTCATTAGCTTGAATCCTTGAACATTAGCAACATGCCCTTCGGTCATCTCTTTCGCTGGCTAATAATGTTCATTCCATTATTATTTTGAAAACTCGTTTACTTGTTAAACACGATCTGATCCAACAAATTAAATATAAAAAAAACTAGAGATCTTGAGCCTAACTTCGGTTAGATTTTTAATTTAACCAAACAAGATATTATTATAATAAAACACCTGATTGATTCAACATGTTTTTAATAACCCAATTAACTTAACAAAGCTCACAAAGCTCGAACATAAAGAAGATTTTTTTTATAAAAATAAAAAATAAAACTGTTTTAATTAAAAAAAATCAATCCAAGTTTAACAGGCGAATTGACCTTAACAGCCCAAACCCTTTTACAGTCAGTTTCCAAGTCAGACACTGACAGCTATGCCTTAATCGGCTTCCATGCCCTTTGGTCATCTGTTTGCTGCTAATAACGTTCATTTTTGAAAACCTGTCTAATACCATCATCACGTTATTCACTACCCTGCCAGTCTGCTTCTCCTGCATGTTCCCTTTCACTGATAATTCACGCCACCGCGGCTTCCATGTGTTTTGATATAATTAATGACTTCAAACAAATTTACTTGCAGGTGTGTTCCAAAGCGGCGTGGAAATTGGTCCATCAAAACCATTCAGAATTGAACAAAGAATTTCATAGATTTTGACAAAGTCAGGGCTTGACCTTGTTCCAAACAGGAAACACAATTGGTTAAAGAATCTTAACTGGCCAGTTACTGTTACTGCCTCAAGTAACGAACTAGGGTTCTCCGTTGCATCTCTAACACGTTAGGAAGAGCACTAACATAACATGGTTGCCATCACCTTGCTAAACACCATTTACAGTGCAGGCTATGAGGCCTGGATAGAGGAACAGAAGTCTCCTGATGGAACTCAGTTTTTTTTTTTATTATTAATAATCAAAATTTTATTAAGAAAAAAGGCTACAAAGATAATAGTCTAACATACATCAAATAAACAAGTAGAGGAAAGGAAGCACAAAAAGTGTTGCATGAAATAAGGGAGAGCAACAAATGAGGAAAGAAACAAATCATGAGAAATCAACTTCTCCCGACTAAACATTCTCTATAATAAGCTCTAAAAAGTTGGAATCAAGCCTCAACTATATAGCAATATTTTGGCGCACCATGGAGAAACAAATTTGAAAGTTAGGGGTAACGTCATTAAAAATAACATCATTTCGGTGAAACCAAACATTCCAAACAATGCATGAAAAAAGAAGTTGTCATGAGAGATTCTGCTGCTTGCCTTTAACCATGGAAGACCATTGGTAACACATATCATCAATAAATTTTGAAAAAAAACTGCAAAAGCTCCGATTAGAAGCAGTTTCATCCATATATTCCAAGTGAAGTGACAGTGAATGAAGAGGTGATTTGACGATTCCAAGCTTTTATTACAGAAAGCGCATCTTGACTCTTGAAGGGTAAGGTAGTCATGCTGAAATAAAAAATCTCTTATGGTTAATTGGACAAGGAGCCAAAGGAAAATTTGCTCTTTTGATGGGGTTAGTTTTATTCAAACAGAAGATTAGAATGGTTTGACACCACCATAGAGCAGCTGGTCCATCATTTTGGAGCAAGATTTTACATTAAAGAGGCCATCGCTATTGAGGGTCTAGATTTTCTTATCCATCTTGTGGCAGAACATTGGCTTGGATTTCAACAAGGATAATAAAAGTGATAGTTGTTTTTATTCAAAATGAAATAGAGGTCTACGCCATTTTAGGGACCAGAGCCAGATTCCATTGCTCCATCTACCCATGTCAGCCACCATAGCAGATTTAGAGGAAGACAAAAGATATAGTCTGGGGAAGGCTGTTTTGATAAGGTAGTCACCAATCCAGTTATCTAGCCAAAAAGATGTTAAACTGCCATTCCCCATCATGAATTTGCAATGATTCGTGAAGACATGGTGAACATCGATTTGAACAATGGACATAATATCCTTCCAAATCTTAGAGGGTTGGTTATAGAAAATTGGGATCTCATTCTCATAAGCTAGATTGTACATCGAAGAGATAATCATTTTCCATAAACTTGTACCTGGAAAAGAGAGTCTCCAAATCCATTTTAGCAGCAGGGCTATGATGGAACTCAGTTTTGTTTCTACTCCTAAAAAGGAGAAAAACTAAAGGAAAAGAAAATAAAGAAAGAAAAGAACTGATACCACAAACAGAAATAATTAGCTTTGATTGATTGATTGAACAAGGAAAAAAAGGGTATTATACAAGTATGGATACAAGGCTCTCTCCCTCTAAAATCACCTACCTCTCTCTCCCCTCTTTGTTTATAAAATTTCTCTGCTTTTCAGACTTCCAACATGCTACAAAATTATTGTATGATGCCGAATGCATCGCTTAATTCAATATAAGGACAACAAGTTTTTTTATTTGTCACATTACCTAGTGATCTGCACCATAAGAAATGGAAGAAGAAGCAAAAACAGAGACATACAGGGAGGAACACAGAATAGAGAAGAAGAACCGTCGTAGAACCACCATCACAGCAGCTGCCACTTGGTTTCCCAGCCACTAGCAGATAATCAAAGAAGAACAGAAAAACAGGGGGAAGGTGAGGTAGACGAAAAGGAGAAGAGAAAGGAAATGCACAGAGTGAAAAGGAAACACGCGGGAAAAGAGGAAGAACCACCGTCCTCAGCCGTGATCCACCACCACCACCACCACCACTGCTAGTGCTACCGTTAGGTAAGCTTCCCCCCTCCCTTATGCCTCCGTCTGCTTCTCCTTTTTCAGCATCATCTTCACTGTTCATGTAGCATATAAACAGTGGATAGTGAATTATAATTCACTATTCACTATTCACATGAATGATGGAGAGTGCTCAAACGTTCATTGTTTGTTCTGATACAAAAAAAATTTAAATTTTTTTTGAAAAATATATGATTTTTTCATATATTTTTTTATTAAATTTTGGCTAATATCAGTTTGTATTTTTATACGATAAAAATATATATTCAGTATTAAAATACTTAATTTTCATTAAAACATAAAAAAAAAACATGTCTTTATTTTCATGTATACACAAGCAAGTCTTTAAAAAGAAAAAAAAATATATATCTTATTAAATTTTCAAACAACAAAAAAAACTTTAAATATATATATATATATACATACATTATATATATATATATATATATATATGTATATATAAAGAGAGAGAAGCATGCATTTGGCTTTAATAATTAATTTATTAAAGTCATTACAAGTTTGAACAATATTTTAAAAAAATCTAAAAAAAAAAATTTTTTAGTATTAGAGATTGTGAATTTATATATAAAACATTGCAGGAAGTTGACGTCCAACATACAATCCATGGCCTGTGTTTGACATTTATTTCATTCTTTTTTAATTTACTCATTATTTTTCTTAAATTTATCTTTCATTAAATGCCTCCTTAATCCATTATTATCCAGATGCCAAGGGGAGTCCCTGTTGCCACTGTGGTGATTAATAATGCCACAAATGCAGGTTTACTAGCAGTAAGGATGGTGGGTGTTGGTGATACCGACCTTTTGGCAAGGTTCTATCTTTGCCTCTCCTCTGTTTATGTGCTTGTGTCACAGGATAACCACTGAAGTTTTCCCTCGACTCATCCTATTTGTTTTGCATAATGAGCCAGTATCAAGAAGATACAAGGGACGATGTCTTGAAGAACGCAGCAAAACTACAAACTGATGGTTGGGAAACTTATTTGAATCCTTGAATAGTAGAAAACTTGTCTGGTAATTCTTGTTTTCTGTCCTTTCTATGTGATGGACCAAAATTTTGAGAGTTGCATTATTGCATACCTACCAATGAAATTCCTTCAAAATTCATCCCCACACCACAATTTTGAAAGCGCCGAGGATGAGTTGATCTTGCTGTTTCCATGTTAAGGGGACAAACCAGAACTGAAGGCAGGTAAAGTGGCAAAAACATCACTATATGAAGGACACATCATTGAGCCATCAATAAAGGAAAAGGCACCTTAACAGATCAAATATGGCTTCATCTGCATACGTCAAAATAGATAACTTGTGTTGGTACGTTTGAGATTGATAACTTGTTGCGTGTTGGAAAGAGGTATAATGGCTGCTGGTACGGCAGGAGCTGAAGAGATAGATTAAGCTGCAAAGACAGGCACACTGGCGAAAGCAGGGGCTACATGGGAGGATGAGGTAGGAGAGGTCAAGCTGACATTGTTGCTAGCTGCAATAGCAGTAGAGGAATCCATTAGTGAAGTTGGAGCAATCGGATAGATGCTGCTGGAAGAAATCTGCAATAAAGTCTCTGTAGAGGGAGCCGAAGTTAGCTACTGATAACTGTTGAGGAGAAAATGTCTGCAACACAAGTAATATTTCAATACTGAGGCAGGTAAGAGGAAAAGGACAAAACATATTATTTTTTAGAGGAAATACATCTGCAACAAATTCCTTTGCCAAAAAAGGAGAGATTGTGTCGATTAGGGAGAGAAGAATCTGTTTAAATATTTTCAGCTCTTATACTAAATTGAAATATAAGCTGTAATTTATTGAAAGGCATACAAAATCAATAACCATCTTTTCTATATATATATATATATATGACTAGGAGAACATACAATAGTTAATAGTTACTGTGTAGCATATTATGCATAATAAATATATATAAAAAAATACAATATTTTTTATATTACAACACATTCCATAGCATAGCATTGAAGATGGGGGAGGAAGATGGGACCTGTACTTATACATCCAAGGACACATGAAATATGTTTTGAGGCATGGTGTCCTGATCTTGGCGTGTGGAAAGACTTGTGGCCACGGTTTGAAGTTTGAGTGGAGAGAGTCTAAATTATAGACAAAGACCTTGAAAAGCAAACGAGACCTTACTTTTATACGTGAACTTTTAATCAAAGTTGAAGGAGTCCTCCCATTCCTGGATATTATGATGGTGGGAGGCAAAACCCTTTGTCTCAAAATTCTGGGTGTTGGTCTAATGTTGTTTTGTGTCCAAACTCATGTTTGGGCGGTGCACGTAGGTTTATATAACTAGACAAGTTTATAACAAGATATAGTGCCTGTATTTCGTTGCGGTGTAATAATAATTTTTTTATTTAAGAAATTAAACAACCAGGTAATAACATAATTGAAGGAATACCAGAACAATTATGGGAGGGTGTCTTTGGTGTTGCAGTAAATACTGTGATTATGGTTTGAAAAAAATTGTTTTATAAAAAGTATTTTTAATTGAGATTTGTTTGAAAAAATAGATATTTAGTTAAAACTGTGATTGAAATTGAAATTGAAAAAAAAGTAATTTAATATGCTTGGTTAAAAAAGCTTTTGAAATTGAAGTTATAAAATAATTTTTAAAAATATATATTAATATTGATGATTTTAAATTTAACTATTATAGAATTAATTACTCCTATTATATCATGAAATAAATAGTACTTTATATAAAAAAATTTTTTATGTTATTAAACTACTTATAATTACATTACATATAAAATTTATTCGATAATAATTACAGTTTTTATAATTTTTTAAGCGTGTAATAAAATTAGATAAAATATTATCAAGTATAAAATTGATATTACAGTGCGAGTGAATTTAATTTACTCTATATTAGTTTTTTGAGAAAAAAATATTATTCACATCACAGTGCAAATAAATTTAATTCACTATAAACTAGTTTTTTTAAAATATTAATAAAATTAACACTTAAAAAAACATTAAAAAAATTAAAAAAAATATTAATAAAATTAACACTTAGAAAAACATTAAAAAAAATTAAAAACAAAACTTGTATGAGCAGTCCAAGTGAATTGCACTGTTCACGTGAACAGTGCAATTCAATGTCGACAATGTAGTGAATTGCACTGTTCATATTAATTTCACTGTTCACTAAATAGTGCAATTAACGTATACAACGAATGAAAAAAATATTTATCTGCTTTTTATTAACTGTGTTTCAACCGTAAAATAATCAATTTTTTTCTTTACCAAACGATTGCAAACTGCGTTTTAATTAAAACGCAATCACAGCCGCGTAAACAAACATCATCTAGTCATACATGCTGTCATAAGTTTGTGGAGAGGTTGATAGGTGCTTTGAATGTACCAACAATATTAATATTTATATTAATATTAATATTTTATAATTACATAAAATTGAAAATGCCCCCACAACCGATTAATAATCACAAACGGACCATGAGGAAATTACTCCAAAGCCTCTCAATCCAAAGTTAAAAAATGGAATGGCATGAGTAATGTCTAGGGGTGAGCATTTCCAGTTTAGTCCGGTTTTGAATTAAAATAGTTAACCAAATTGAATTTTTTTTTTTTAGTTTTTGAACCGAACCGAACTGAAAACTAGTTCAAATCGACCATATTCAGTTCGGTTTG
This sequence comes from Populus euphratica, assembly GCF_000495115.2. Taxonomy (NCBI): domain Eukaryota; kingdom Viridiplantae; phylum Streptophyta; class Magnoliopsida; order Malpighiales; family Salicaceae; genus Populus; species Populus euphratica. The sequence goes on from NW_011500112.1 coordinate 268,151, forward strand.
GTTTTTCCCTTCTAAACCAATTTAAACCAAAATTATTTCAATTGAGTTTTTATTCTGATTTTTTTCACTGATCATATTTTTTCAGAAATTTTATCTTTGTCTTATTCTTAATTTCACATATTTGTGCTTATTTTCACAAATCTGTGTTTATTTTCTGAAAAATCTTGGCTTTCTCAACATGTCTTTTTTTTTAAATAGTTAGGCATGTATGACAAACAAAAGGAAAGAACAAAGGTCATTTGACTAGAAAAAAAAAACAAAAGAAAGATTAAAAGATAATTTATACAGATCCTCATATGTTCATCATCCATCGAGTGTCAAACTCGAGTTTGAATTTTTGTTCTCACAATAGCAACATCAAGAAGAGCATAAAATAACTTTTTATTGGTTCAACATGATAATTTTTTTTGGTTACGTGTGCATGAAAAATTATACAATAATTACAGGATTATGTGAGAAATAGAAAGAAGAATAAAAAAAATAAAAATAAAAACAAAAACAAAGAGGGATATGTCTCCTATAGAAGGAATAAAACAATTAAAAATAAAATTACAAAAGTGAAGAAGATGGCGTGTCTTTCAAATAGGAGAAGCATGGAGTAGAGCTTAAGAAATAAAGGAGCATAAGAGTGTCGAAGCCTTTAAGGTAAGGAAGGGGGGCGTTCGTCAGTGCTTTACTATGCTAGAAGTCCTCTCTATCGGGTTCACGCTTGAAGCATACTGAAATGTATTGAAAATTGCCTTTCTTGTGGGACTACTAGCCAGGCGAGCCAGACGCACATGAATCGTCGAGTAAGGTTCTGACCTGCATTGACCATTTCGCCTGGACCGGAAGAGGCATCTATGAATTGTCTACCATAACGTAAGAACCTACTAAAAGATTCAAGCATCATGGAGGTGGTGTAACCATAATGTGATGATTATTGGTTTACATTCGGTTAGGATAAAGAGAATAGGATAAGCCCGATTCTTCATTGTGATGAAAGCTGATATGAAACCAGTGATAAATGGTGTCCGTAGTAGTTCTAAGAGGCCCTTTCCATATGCTTCTTTTTTGTTACAGGTGTGCGTATAAACTGACCGGATACTCACGTTAATTTAAAAAAAAAAAAAAAGTAGTAAGGTAATAAAAGTATGGCACTCACAATGCTTGGAAGCGAGCATCCTGAAAAGGTTTGATTCAAATCACACGAAGTGAGAAAATTTGCAACCCACTTCAGTTCACTCCAAAAAGGCTTAGTAAGGAGAAGCACGCTCTCCTATGAAGGATTTCGCCGTCAACCCACTATCATCGTCCCACCACATCGATATCACAATCGCCGTCACCACCGTCTCATCACAGAGTCCTCCGACCAAACAATGCATCATTTATGGGCTTCCTAGATACCCAATCCACGAAGGGGATGAGACCACCATTTAAATCCATTTTAATACTTACTGTCCCGTGATTGCATATATTTTGTTGGGCTCGTATCGTCATCATGGACCAATCTATTTCTATAATTGATTTATTCAATTTCCTGGACCAAAAATTTCAAATGAAGAATCAGCAGAAAGCTTTGTTCCCTTTGATTGCCGTGTTATCTGACTTCCTACCTAATTAAGTCTCGACAGATGCAAGCTTTTTGAGCTTCCAAGACTCCTCCATTTTGATTTATCTTATAGAGAGAACAGTAGTTTGGATTCTTGTTTTGTATTATATTAATTTTGTTTGGAGTGTTGACGAGGTTCAAGAAAAACCTCAAACGATCAAGGTCTTTTTAAAGTTAACAATACGCTGAGACATTGGAAATGAATTATCATCCTTAGAGTAAAAAAAAAAAAAAAAAACTATCTTAATCCTTGTTAGGTGAGAACATATAATAAAATTTATATTATTTTTAAATATATTTTTTTAAATGAAATTTACTGACATTTATTACTATTTTATATTTAATTTTTATCAGATAAAATAAAATGATAAGTTTTTAACTTATAAACACTTCATCAATATACTTCTGAGAACTGATAAAACTTAAATGTATAATTTATATTATTTTTTAACTAATATTATTCTTTAAGTTTAAGAGGTTAGAAGTGATGGTGAATATGAAGTTAAAAATGATGGGAAATATGAAATTATAATATTTAAGGCTTATTTCAGAATATTTTATTTAAATATAAAGGTTTCAAAGATGATATTATATAAACAATGTCAAACAATAAAAAAAAAATTCAAAGGCAAACCATTTCCCTGTTCAACTTAAAAAAATTTGAGTGAGAACAAACCAAGTCAAAATGACCACGTACAAGAACTCATAGATTACGTGCAATTCATGTGTTAATTTGGCAACCAATATTGGGATACGTAACCCAAAATTATAAAATAGAAAAGAAAAGAAAACTAAAATAAAAAAATATCTGAGCTTGGACACAGTTTTGCATGGTCAAACACTTAAAGGCTTTGACTTGAAGTTAACAACGAATTGGAGATATCTTGACGTAAGGTTTAAGTACATACTTTTTGACATTCAATAATAAAAGTTATTAAACTAGACAACATTTGAGTTCTATGTTGGAAAGTTAATCAAGGTTAACTTTATTTTTTTTAATATTAAATAATATTATTTTGATAATTTTAATTTTAAAAAATCAATAAGTTTTTGGCCAAATAGAATTAAATTAAGAAATAATGAACGACTCAGTATTTTTTTTTTCTGAACTCATACTTGTTCAACCCTAAATCAAGCAATTGAGTTTTTATAACCATGTTTAAGATGATTAGAGAGAGAGAGAGAGAGAGGGTACTGAGTTACTTCTTAATATATATAATATTTCTTCTTCTTCTTCTTCTTCTTTTTCTTTTATTACTCTCAAAAAAATTACAAACAAAAAAACATAAAATTAATTGAAAGAAATCAAGTTGATTAATTGAAATAAATTGAATAAAAATCAACTATATCATTTGTTTCACAACCACTCTTATTTTTTCCAGTGGCTCCAAAACAAGAAAAAAAAAATTAAAGTATAGTACAATCTCCATCCTTCTTTTATTTCAACTGTCCTCATCTTCATCGAGAAACCCTACTCGTTTAATTTAACTCCCTAAGATATTCATGAGCTTGAATCTTGTTTTTGGGTCTCATTATTAGTGACTGAAGCTGCAGAAAAGTTTACGATGGCATCAGAAAAAGCAGGTGGTGCATGAGCAGCAATATGGCCAGCAAAATTCATTTCACCCAAAGGGCAATTGCCACTACCAACGCCAGGTATATGAGTGCATGAAGATCCACCAGATGGTGGAACCGGGGCCCTTTGAAGAGATTGAATATTCCCAAGATTTTGCTTTAACCATTGCTCTCCTTCTAATGGCCTAGCTGCCAATATTTGCTGAGAGCGTGGTCCAAAAACAAGGGCAATAAAGATTATCATTGTTAAGCATTGGTTTTTTGTTTGAGAACCCATTTGAAAGAGAAACCTGAGGAATACTGGGATCTTAATTAGGCAACAATACCTGGTATCTGCAAAGAGCTAGCTGGCTAGCAAAATGGATGATGGTGTTGGCGGCCTTGGAGACGAAGAAGGTTAGCTAGGTTGTGGTATATGGAAGATGGGGGAGGAAGATGGGATCTATACTTATATACATGCAAGGACACATGAAATATGTTTTTAAAGCCTGGTTTCTTCATTTTCGTGTGTAGCAAGATGTCATGTGTTGACTTGTTGCCGCGGTTTAAAGTTTGAATGGAGAGAGTCTAAATTATAGACAAAGACCTTGAAAGGCAAACAAGAACTACTTTTATACATGAATTTTAATCTATGTTTAAGGATTCCTATTCCTGGACGTGATGATGGGAGGCAAAATTCTTTGTCTCAACCCACTAATGGAGCCTGCTATTTTTTGGGCAAGATTTTGGAAACTTTCTGGGTGTTGGTCGAATGCTGTTTTGGTTCCAGACTCATGTTTGGACGGTGCAATTAGTTCACATTTTTTAGTGTCAGCCGCAGAAAATGACTACAGTTTGGGAATTGGTATCACAGGTTCAACTTAAATTCATGAATGTTTGTGAACTATGGTGATAGTTATGATGATAGTATTAAAAATTGTTACGATAGTAGTATATTTATGATATTAATAATATTGATGGTAATAATAATGATTATAATTAAGTTTATCATCACAATTTAATTTATATTATATTGTTTTACTTAATTTTGGATGTTAATAATATAATAACTATTATAAATTATTATTTTGTTTTATACATATGATGAGAATTATTTTGCAGTGATTTTTTATTTTATTGATTTCTGAAGAATATAATATCTTGAAAGATAATAAAATATTACAAAATCTTTATATAATTTATTTTATATATATATATATATATATATATATATATATATATATATATGTTATGAGATTTAATGCAAGTGGGATGTCGACTATAAACTTGAGATTTTAATGGTGATATTTATGGTGAGATTGTTATAAAATAATAATTATATAAATAATAAAATTATAGTTTTTTGTGATTGATGATGATGGTAATAATAAATATTATGAAATTAATAGTGTCGAAGAAAGTATTTTCTTGAAATTAAAATATATTTGTCCGAACTGTTCCTATTATTGAAAAATATCATTCATTCACTTGGTTCATTAACTATTATTGAAAATTATTTGATGCATTTCATACTGAGCCGATTGTTATCTCTTTCATACTTGGGGTCAAATCCCACACAACGCATGGGCTAGTTGTCTTCTTCATGAAAGAAAAAAAGAAATATGGCCAATATATAGGTTTTCCTGCTGGGTTCTGATGGTTGACCTTGCCATTCACAGCACAAGTCCCTCCCATCTATTCTGCTTGAAAACGTGGTTGCAATTGGCTTTGAGCCTCCGGCCTCGGTGTCAAAAATTTTCACGAGAGACAAAGGAATTCTACAGGCTACAGTTGCTGGTCAGGGCAACTATGGTGGCTTCATCCCTGAGGCGGTCAAACTTGGTGGTTTCATACCCTAACATGAGCGTCACAACGTTCATTAGCTTGAATCCTTGAACATTAGCAACATGCCCTTTGGTCATCTCTTCTGCTGGCTAATAATGCTCATTCTATTATTATTTTGAAAACCCGTGTACTTGATCCCACCCAATAAATTAATAAATTAAGTTGTCTTTGTTATAAAGTAATTTTTTTTAAAGTGGTTTTTTTAAAATAAATTCATGAAAATTGAATTATTTTTTAATATTTAATAGTGTAATTGAAAATAAAATAAAAAAATACTATTTAGTAATTGGTTATGTCATGGAAAATAAATTTAAAAGTAAATTAGTAATTTTTTCAAGTTTATTAAAATAATAAGAAATAAATCTAACAAATTAAAAAGTTAAATGAGAATGAAATTGAAAAAAATAATCTCATTTCATAGATTATCTCAAATAAAATAAATAATAATCAAAATAATAGATATCAAATCTAACATGTAAAAAAAATTAAAAAATGATGAAACTAAAATAATAATAAATATAATTTCATAAATTATTTCAAATAAAATAAATAATATTAAAAAAATAAGGATTAAATTTAATAAATAAAAATTTAAATTAAAAAATAATAAAGAAAAGTAAATAATAATCATAAAAATAAGGACCAAAATTAATACAAAAATCAAATTTTAAGAGATGAAATTAAAAAAAAAAGATTTAAAATAAAATATATAGTAATCAAAAGTTTAAGAATCAAATTTGTTATAATCAACAAATAATATAATATTTTTAAATTTTTCACAATTTTTAAAAAGTGTTTTTCATTCAAAATAAAACAATAACACTCCTAAAAATTAAGTCAAATTTTTCTTTGACTGAAAAATATTTTTTGTTAATTAATTTTTTTAATAACAAACAAACACAAAAAAATTTTAAAAATAATTTTCAAGAAACCACTTTTTACTAAATAAATAAGGTCTCAAAAAAATAAAAAATAAAAACTTAAGATTTTGATCCTAACCTTGATTAAATTTCTAATTCAACCAAACAAGATATTAATCTAGCAAAACCTCATTGATCTAATATATTTTTAGTAACCCAATTAACTAGATATATTTTTAGTAACCCAATTAACTTAATCAGCTCGATAAAAAAAAAAAAAAAAAGATTTTTTTAGGAAATAAAAAATAATACTGTTCTAATATAAAAAAAAAATCAATCAAGTTTAACTTGCCTAATAACCCTAACACTTTTCCAGTCAGCTATGCCTTATTCAGCTTCCAGGCCTTTTGGTCGTCTGCTTGCTGCTAATAACGTTCATTCCATTATTTGAAAACCTGTCTAATACCATCATCACGTTATTCACTACCCTGCCTGCTAGTCTGCTTCCCCTGCATGTTCCCTTCCATTGAAAATTCATGCCATAGCGGCTTCCATGTATTTTGATTTAATGACTTCAAACAAATTGACTTGCAGCAGTCTTCCAAAGCGGCATGGAATTGGTCCATCAAAACCATTCAGAATTGAACAAAGAATTTCATAGATTTTGACAAAGTCAAGGCTTGACCTTGTTCCAAACAGGAAACCAAATTGTTACTGCCTCAAGTAGTGAACTAGGGTTCTCCATTGCATCCCTAAACACCATTTACAGTGTAGGCTGCGAGGCCTGGATAGGGGAACAGAAGTCTCCTGATGGAACTCAGTTTTGTTTCCACTCCCAGAAAGGAGAGAAACTAAAGGAAACGAAAATAAAGTAACTCAGTTTTGTTTCCACTCCGAGAAAGGAGAGAAACTAAAGGAAACGAAAATAAAGAAAGAAGTGAACTGATACCACAAACAGAAAGAATTAACTTTGATTGACTGATTGAACAGGGAAAAAAACAGGTATCATACAAGTATGGATACAAGGCTCTCTCCCTCCAAAATCACCTACCTCTCTCTCCCCTCTTTGTTTAAAAAATTTCTCTGCTTTTCAGACTTCCAACATGCTACGAAATTATCTTATGATGCCAAATGCATCGCTTAAATCAATACGAGGACAGCAGGTTTTTTTATCTGTCACATTACCTGATCTGCTTGCACATGCAAAATTGTGGTGTGGGGATGAGTTTTGAAGGAATTTCATTGGTAGGTATGGAACTCTCAAAATTTTGGTCCATCACACAGAAAGGACAGAAAACAAGAATTACCAGACAAGTTTTCTACTACTCAAGGATTCAAATAAGTTTCCCAGCCATCGGTTTGTAGTTTTTCTGCCTTCTTCAAGACATCGTCCCTTGTATCTTCTTGATACTGGCTCATTCTGCAAAACAAATAGGATTACAGTTGAGGGAAAACTTCAGTTGTTATCCTGTCACACAAGCATATAAGGAGGAGAGGGAGAGATAGAACCTTGCCAAAAGGTCGGTATCACCAACACCCAACATCCTTACTGCTAGCAAACCTGCATTTGTGGCATTATTAATTGCCACAGTTGCAACAGGGACTCCCCTTGGCATCTGGATAATAATAGATTAAGGAAGCATTTAATGACAGACAAATAAATAAAAAAATGAGCAAATTAAAAGAGAATGAAATAAATGTGAAACACAGGCAACGCAATGTATTTGAGGACATTATTGTTGGACATCAACTTCCTGCATTGAGGGTCAAACTGCAGTTTCTGTGTTGGGTGACAAAAGCATCCTCATAACTTCCTGGTTTAAATGGGAACTTGGGTTTATGTTTAATATTTCTATAAACAAGGTGTTAAGATCTGCGCTTATTCTTTTTACTGCATTATGCTCATAGAGTAACTGAACCTAGGAAACATCAGTGCTAATACCAAACCAAAGAATCTTTGCATTTACAAATCCCACAGAAGTCAAAAGGAACTATAGCTTCCTTTCAAAGGAGAGTCGATTAAAAAAAAAAGCATATAAAGATTGGAAAAGGGTATGTCTACTTTTCCATGTGCCCATTTTAGGAAATAAGCTAGTAATGGAACTTGGAATGCTAAACTGGAGGTCACTGCTCTTTTTGACAATGGACATCCTGAAAATGTTATATTATCTGTGATGAAATAGTGTACCTGTACAATTGATAAGAGTGAATCCATTCCATCCAAAGCAGAAGCACGCACAGGAACACCAATAACAGGCAAGGGGGTCAGCGAAGCTACCATACCTGTAAAGTCAAACCAATGCTTTATTAAGGCCAGTGAGAGTTGACAGGCATAATATTCTATATAAACCATCACATGTCTAACTAGCCTGGCAAGTGAGCTGCACCACCAGCACCAGCAATGATGATTTGGATGCCTTGGTCCTGAGCAGACAGCGCATAAGAAAACATCATTTCAGGAGTTCGATGGGCTGATACTATTCTCACCTGCAAGTTACATATTTGAAAGTCAGGTATAAATGGAACAAAAGAAACCACTGCTGGCGCATTCCAGAAGAAAACTGCATATTTAAAAAGCAACCTCATGAGGCACTCCAAACACAGTCAAAATCCTTGCAGCATCCTTCATTATAGGAAGATCTGAATCAGAGCCCATAATGATCCCAACACGCGGTGTAACTACATTTTAACAAACATCAGGAACCAAAATAAACTTAAACTGAAAGAACAGATACATCTTAAGTTTAACTGTGAGGTCTTGTAATATTTAATAAGAAAAATGTATGAAACTCATTATAATTGAGCTGGACTATATTCATGAGTTTAGATCCTCCAAAATGAACGATAAGATAAGTCTACTACCTCTAGTACCTATCGACTACTATATCCAGTACCTATCTCCAAGAAATTAGCAAAACATAAATCCGAAAATAGAACTTGTGAATGATGGATGGGACATTTAATCTCCATTTTAACTTTAAGACAGATACATACTTCATAATGCAACTCACGGAAATGTGCAGTAAGAGGTCAGGAAAACCATAAAAACTAGAACATTTCATCTAGCCACAAGATCAAGTACAATGATCAAGTCATCCTACAAAAACTTACCAGCAGTCTGACTCTCAGAACCTTCTTCCTTCAGCATTGATTTTAACTGTGCTTCCACTATGCCCATTGAAGGGCCAGCAATAGTGATATGGCCCATCTTCCGTTGCTTTCGCATTTCTGCACAATTACTTTACAGGGGAGAAAAAGAGGGAGTATGAAATCAGGGAAAGTATAGAATTCATGCAAAACTAACCTGGTTTATCATACCAATGGACAGAAGCCCCTTGTATGTTCAATGCTCTTCCAATCAACTGGTGAGCTAAGTGAAAACCAGGCTCACCCTAAAAGTGTAAACATTGTCATTAGTCAATTAATTTTTTATTAGAATATTCTAACAAAACACATAAAATAATAAAAACAATTGACAACATTTTGATGAAGTCTTGTGAAGGAGCTGCCTATTTTTCAGCTAACAAAACGACACGCCCACCCAAACCCCAAAGCCCCTACCCATGCATGAAATTGAGAATCCTTTAACATTTGGAATTGAATCAGAGTTCAATGAGCACCAGAAGTCAGCAAATGTTTAGAAAAAAAGATGATTAAATCAGAAGCACATGTCGCAGACCAACTCCAAATGACTTCTATTGAGAACTCATTATTACCTAGGAACTACGAGCCTACTCTTTCAATTTTCAATACATGAAAGATGTTTGACACCCCTCAGTTTCACAGCTTGGTTGCATGTTATATTCACAATCCCTACCCAAGATCCATAGTTAAATTCAAATTGTGTCCTAACCTTTGTGTTTCCTGAGATTGGCCCACAGTTCTCACAAAATATTGGCATGTGCTTCATGTAAGTTATGTTGTGCAACTGCTTTTGGAATTACCAGAAACACAATAACAGTCCACACACATGAACATTTACTATTTGAGTGCATATGCTTGGTTTTATGTGTGCATATGATAAAAGAATGTTCAAACACTTGCCTTGGAAACCAAAGGACCCAATCAAACTTCTTGCAGAGGTTTCAAAATATTAAACAAATGGAAAAAAAAAATTGGAATTGGAGAAGAAAACAATTCACCTCGTCTTCACCCAGTAGATTGTACATGATAGCAGCAGGAGTCTTCATTGAAGGATCACCAAGTGGAAGACCAAGAACAGCTCTCAAATGCTGTTCGAATTGTGAGGTATAGCAGGACTCAATCGTGTGATGGCCACTATTATGAGGTCTGGGAGCTACTTCATTCAGTAAGATCTGTTTAAAAGGGAAAGCATCGACATATTAGTCAATACAGCGAGTTCCTGAAATCCTGAAACTGAGAATTATGAAATGTATTGTGCAGATAAAATGAAATACACTGAATAATTCAAGAACAACCTGACCATCCTTTGTCAAAAACAACTCCACTGCAAACACACCAGCACCTTCTAAGGAGCTAACAGCTTTATGTGCAACATCAGTGGCAAGTTTTCTGATCTTCCATGGTATATCAGCAGGAGCCTTAACCACGTGACAAATGTTTTCCCTGCAAGACTCAATGTCTGTAATCAGATGTAAAGAGATGCAACTATACTAATTGATAAATATTATCAAGTCAAATTCATCTGGCAAACTCAAACATTGTTGAAACCAAATGCACTGAAAACCAAAATAGCTACAAAAAAAGAACATGGAAATGCCTTATCTATAACATACTTGTGAATAGTTTCAACAACAGGGTAGCACAAAATGGAATTGTCTTTTCCTCTAGCCACAATGACAGCTAGCTCCTTCACAAAGGGTGTCCATTTCTCAACATATAAACCTCGATCAAGTCCTCCAAGAGCTGGAAAACATCATGAATATTATATTACAACAAGGAGTAGATCCAGCAGGAACTATTTATATAAAGAAAAAAAAAAGAACTACAAACTGGGCATGAAAAGCAGCAAGGATGAGGAAATTAAAGTGGACCATTAGAAAGAATTGAAATGGCAGGACTATGTGAGCTTCAAGGAAAAAAATAACAAGAAATGCCCTTGATAATAGAATAATATGAAGCCAGTCACTGTTCAAAATCACCCAAGCATTCTTAACGATTACTTATGACTATGAACACAAGGAGAGGTGAGCAATTGTGATGAGGAAATGTAGGATAAATAATGAAAAGATGAAGCAATTTTATTTCAAGTCAAAAGACAAGGACTTACAAAGAGAGATTTCATTCAAAAACATATGAAGGCTTTGAAGTCAAGTTATTGACAACCTTTCCTGTTAGAGCGAAAAATGCTGAAGGTCTCAGCAAGCTCATTGCTGAAGTTGTTAAGGATAGGAAGGAAGCAACTTCCTGTTGCTTTGGATTAACATATAAGAAAAACTATGAGCCCTAAACACCATCCATATAGCATAATCTAAAACATGGAACAATCACACAGATAAATTTCTGTCCAGGATTGGTAATTTTTCTATTTGATTGGTCCAAACTAGATGAATGGGCTTTCACATTCTTCCCAAGAATTTAATATGACATCAAATATGTTTCCATTGCCTTGGGAGTGGCCTGTTTCATATGGATTTTACAGCCAAAACCCCCTAAACCCAAATTAAAGGTTAATAACATTTTTGGTTGTTGTTCTCTACAAGACAAATAATAATTATACTATAACCGTGTCCATTCCAGACAAAATGAACAAGACGAGATGAAAAGAGTCTAGTATAAAACATATGATGGATCTTCTTTGGTGGATCTTCTTTGGCCATAACATTTGGATCCTTATCATTTTGAATGGCAATTAAGATATGGTGGATACTAAACTGCTGTTGATCAGTAGCACATATGAATACAAGTATCGCATTTCTCAAGCCTAAATAGGATACCAAATTTCCTTAGTAATTGGGCCTCAGTATTGAACATCTCACCATTTACTGCAGAAGAAAGCTCCTCGTCACTCTTAGCAACTGCATTCCCACGCCCATCATAAGCTAGCCTTTTGCTCTTGAGCATTAAAGGATAGCCAAATAAGTCGCCTGCTCTCTTGGCACCTTCTAGATCATCAATCTGTACTAGTCATACTTCAATATCAGTTAACTAGAAGATATTAAGCTAATAACAAGTAATGAAAAATGAAGACTGCATGTGGCTTTCTCCAGGGAAATACTACAAACAGCAGCTAACCTGCATAAAGTCAGGAAGGGGAATCCCATGCTGAGAAAAATGAACCTTCTGGAGATACTTATCCTGAAAAATTGAAACATGGATCCATCTAGAAATCTCATCATGGAGCCAAAATCATGTTTGCTTTGAATTTAAATCCAAAATCCTTGTGAAGTAAGTCTAAATGCCAAAGTTGCATGTGGTTTACAAAATAACGTTACCCATCAACTCTGGAAATCAAAAGAGACATACTTGGATAATTCTAATAGTGGAGGCTTTCGGTTGGCAATCAACTCCTTGCTGCTCAAGCTTCTCCATTGTAGCAACATCAACATGTTCGATCTCCACAGTCAACACTCCACATCTACAACAACATAATTAACAAAATTAACACAAAAGACTCAAAAACTTCAACAACAGCCAAATTCCATCAAAATTGAACCTTTTTGCGAATTCCTGAACTGTTGAACTATCATCAAAGCTTCCAACCATATGATCATATGCAATCGCACTTGCTGGACAATTCGTAAGTGGGTCCAAAACCATGACTTTAATAGCCATTTCTGAAGCTGCTTGGCATAACATACGACCCAATTGCCCACCTCCCAATACACCAACAATCACCTCGGACACTCCATGAACTGGCAAGTCATCTTTCCTACATTCACCACATTAAACAATCTAATCACTGAACTCCAACAAGATACCAACACAAAACAACTATTTCTTTTGATTATTTATTCTCTATTAAAAAGATTTTCATCTGGGCACTCGTGCAATGACAAAAAAAGCAAAAAAAACACAAATTTGAATAAGATATGCACAATTGTATGCACGACTCAATTTTCTCTCTCTTTCTTTTGCAAAAAAATCAATCTGGGTACTGATAAAATGAGACAAAAAAGAAAAAAGACAGAAAATTGGCACACGGGTACTAACCGGAAAGAAGTATCGTGAGTGTCAGTTGATGCTTGACAAGCCAAGACTGGACATTGAAACTGTTTGTGAGACTGTTTTTGCGAAGAGGGCTTGGTGTATTTGTCCATGAAAGATAATCTTGTTGAAAAGGAAGAAGAACAAGGCCTGAAACTGAAATCAGATTTTGAAAACAATAGGAATTTAGGTACTAGGGTTGTCTGTTGCAGCAGCAGCATCTTGTACCAGAGGAGGGCTTTGTGGTTGGGGTTTTTGCCTGGAACTTGTAACTAGGGAAGTAGTGGAGTTTCGAACGTTGGAGTTCTATTTATTTTATTTTTTTGTTAGTCTTTTTTTTTAAAAAAAAAAAAAGAACATAATTTATGTTTGGGTATGGTATAGACTATATTATTCATCGTGTTATACTGTGGTTCGAGAAAAAAAAAATAACATAAAAAATACTTAAATATTATTAATAATTTTTAGTAAAAAAAAATTAGATTATGTAAATATAGATGTAGTGTAATTTAGTTGACTTTGATGATTTAAAAATAAGTTGAATAATCTGAAAAACTATAGTTTTATTAAAAAATCTTAATAATTTTTTTAATATTAAAATAATAAATTCCTAGATTACATCAATTTGAGTTAACATATTAAATTTAAATTATGATAATATAAAAACTTTATAAAATATAAATTAAAATAAAATATAAAATCTAATTTCTAATTAGCTCAATTTTTAAATAGAAAATTAAAAAAATCAATTAAAAAATAATTTAAAAAAAACAATTCAAATTAATCTGTCAAACTTACAACTTGATTCATAAGATCGAAATAATTATATAAAAAAAATATTTAAAAAATTTAATTCTTGATCAGTACAATACTGAAAGATAAAACTAAAAAAATAAAATTAATTAAAAAAAACATAAAAAACAATTTAAGTTAGTATTTTAAACTCATGACTCATATTATGAAACCAAAATAATCTCATATTAAAAAACAAAAACCAAAAACAATATTCAAATTAACTTGCTAAATTCATAATTTTAATTATAAAATTAAGATAATCTCATATAAAATAAATGAAAATAAATTATGAAATTCAATTTTGAATCAATCCTATCAGACCAATATTGGACAATAAAAATTGTAAAAAAATGTATTTAAAAAAATAATATAAAAATTAAATCAAATCAATATAGGTTAACATATTAAACATTATTCTTGAGTTATAAGTCGAGATAAACTCATATAAATTAATTTAAAATAAATTAGAAATATAATTCTTAATCAAACATAATAGTAAATAATGAAATTAAAGGGGAAAGTAAAAAAAAAAATAGGTTAACTATTAACTTATCAAATTTATAATCAAGATTATGAGACTATAATTACTTGGGAAAAAACAAATTCAATGTTTAAAAATATAAAATTAAAATAATCTCTTATAAAAAAACTAAAAAAAAATAACTTGATTTAATTATGATTAAAATATCAAAACATGTAACCCTATAATAAAATCAATAGATCCCTATAGAAAATAACCAAAATAAATATAAAGTTTAATTTTTTACTAGAATAATAAAATTGAAAAAAATCTAAATAAAAATCAAATATAAAATATAATGTTAGTTAACTCGGATTAATCTATCAAGCACTATTTTTAAGTCATGTAATCAAAATAACTCAATAAATAATAAATAATAAAATATAATTTTTAATTAATTAAATATTAAAAAATAAAATTAAAAATAAACAAACAAATAACTTCCAGCTAGAAGGCCGGTCCCATCTCTCATGTGTGAGTGATTGATTCAGCCCAAATTCAGCGGTCCCAGCCCAAGTAGCTCTGGCCCATGATCCAAGCGACCTCCAACCAATTAATCATTCTTTCTTTATTTTTCAACCAATTCTTTTGATTCCGTTTCTGCGGCAGTATAAAATTTCAGTCCCTTACGTTGATGCCTGCAGCTCAAAAGGAGCAAAATCAGATCATTTTTTCAGGCCACACAAAAACATGTGGGGGGAAATTCCCACATGTTTTAGTTTATTGTTAATTAATTAATATTAATTAATGTTTAAGCTAAGATTATAAAAAGTGATGCATTGATTATTATTATTATTATTATTTAAGAAAAATTAAATTTTATTATTAAAAAAATAAAAAATATATTTTTTATATCGAATAAAAATTTAATAAATTTCTCAAACCCAAGATTTAAATATAGAAAATCAAGAAAAATAGCGTTTTCTTTTAACTACCATACTATTCTTTTTTATTTTTTATAACTTTAGTACTTTTAAGTGAGCTTAAAGTGATTTTATTATTTCAAAGTGAATTAATTAATAGGAACACTCAATTGAAGAGGGAATTAATTAATTAGTGGATGTTATAATACTATTAATTCTTAAAAAAATTATTAAATATATGGAAGTTATTTATAAATCTCATATAATAAAAGAAATTGTTTGAAAACTGCCATGCAGCCTCTAAGCTGTACCTAGGACACTAGCCACTAGCCAGTTCCCTTTACATCCTACATCATCTTAAGCAGGAACAGAAATTGATAGGCTTTTGATGGATCTTCAATAGCATTCCAGCATAATCAACATCATAGGATTGCCCTTTCTGCTTTACCAACAACGGATACTGAAAGGTTCAGCATGCTGTATTCAACAGGGATTTCTTTACAAATTGCTTGATCATAATGTTCAGCCATTGTTGATTAAAGAAAGAGTTGTTCGCAGGAAATTCTCCAACACACGCATCAGCCAGCCCTTGGAGGAAGAATCTGAACTGTTGCTTTGATTGTCCTTGAACTGTAGAAGAACTCATTCAAAAAGGACAATGGCTGCACTTGCAGGTTCTTTCCTGACTCGTGAGACCACAAACTTGACAGAGTTGTGGAAGCTCGAGAAATTCAAATGTATGTTTTGCAGAAACCTGTCAAGGAATCGGAAGACGTCTATGCAAGTTTTTAGAAGTTCTGCTATATGTAGCAGAAGTTCTTTTGGAAGATCGGTCCAGGGGACTCCAGCTTCGCCTAGCTCTTCCTTCTTTGTTTCTTCCATGAATAGAAAATGCCTAACTTGACATTTTAATAGCAAATATAAATTGGAAAACCTTTTGTTTTTTATCATGATGCCTTGATTTAGGGTGTTCGACTGGGCGGTGCAACCAAGTTTTGCCAATTTTACAAACAAATCATATGGACATGTTTTTTTTAAAAAAAAACTTCTGTATTATTTGAATGGGCAACAATATCCATACAAAAATCGACTACGGTACTATGCATTCACTAATCACACCCAAAATCACAAAAATCAAGAAGAACAGCCCCTCCACACCCCCCCCCCCCCAAAAAAAAAAAAAAAAAGCTCATGTTTGAAGGGAGCAGTGGACTGGTAATGACACTGCTCTGACATTCAATCAACCTTGTGAGACTGTACACTTGATTGCCAATCTTCATCACCATGTTCGACAATTTTTCTTTACATTCTGGCATATCGATTTGTCTTTTCGCATAACTGAGTACCTGGTAAATGAAAGCACAAAAGCATGAATGAGCTGCCCAATCAGAAGAACTTCGAGGAACTCGGAATCAAATGTCTCTACTGCAAAGGAAGAACTCATTGGAGTACTCACATTTATCGTTTGTTGTATACAAAAGCCTTACGCAGTGATTTGCTCTCTTTGTTGTATCCCGATCTTTCGCAATTCTTTCAGGTGAGAAGCTATCTCCTGAATGAATTGAAGCCCTTCCTCTCCATATCTGATTGAGTTAATGCTGTGCTCAAGGAAATTCTGGTCTGCCTCAAGAGCTTCCACCTTCTGACTTAGATCAGAAACTTCATTTACTAGAGAATTTAGATCAATTTCTTGAGTGGAACCTAAAGATTTCTCTAGTAAGGGTCCTTGAACAGGCTCACTTCTTCTATCGGTCATTGATAATTTACTCTCTTCTGCCCCACCATTCTGTTCAGCTCCCACTTTGCTATTCAGATCCCTCATGTCATTTTCCTTGTCTCCTGAATATTCACTGTTGATCAACTCTAAGCTTAGTCCATTATTAGAAAATAGATGGAGCTTCCTTTTCAACTTCTTCAAACTTTGTGTGATATACGACTTTTCATCTTCAAAATCAAGCAATGAACTATTCACAGCAATGATATTCTTATCAGCAAGTGACGTGTTCGTTCCTTCAACTTGTTTTTCTTCAACGGAGTTTCTACTTGTGCTTGCACCATCTTCTATACATCCAGCTTCAGAGTGATCCGCTCTCGTACCCGTTGCCTTTCTGTCAGAAATTGGTGTCTCAAAGATTGCTTCGTTGGGGAACTTACTCCTATAAAACTCAAGTTCCTCTTCTAGATCTTGGACCTCTTTCTCCTTTTCTGTGAGAAGGTCATTCGTTTTTTGCAAAGCTTCCATATCATACTCAGCTTGCTCCTCCATCATTCTTAGGCTCTGCAGAGCTTCCATGTGGAGTGTTGCCTTCTCTTCCTGTATCCGAGTAATCATGGCCATAGCTTGATTTACAGCAATTGTGGATGCGTTCCTTTCTTCCTCCAGTTCTTTGTACAAAGCACTCAGCAATTTCTTATCATGCTCAACCTGCCGTTTTAACCGATCAATGTCACTTTCACCTTCAATTTCACTGACAATACTTCCATCCAAAGATAGACCAGACTCGTTTCTTTCTAGCGTGATTCGCTTTTGAAGAATTTGCATTCCTATGATACTAGAAGCATCAGAAGTCTTTACTTCGTCACTGTTAATAGATAATTTAGGACTAATAGGTACTCTGGGACTCATAGGGACTCTAGGACTCATATCATTCATTGACTGCTCTCTAGCAGCAGAGAGTTGTGAGAGTAAAAGCTTCAAATCTTCGCTGAGTCTTGAAGAATCCTTTACAGCCCTTTGTTCAGCAAGAAAACCAGACAACTGCCTTCCCCTATTCCCAACAGCTAGCTTATAAGCATCACTGAGATCCAATAAGTTTGCAAATTGCTGACCACTGTCACTAGAACTAGGGTTTATTTCTGAAGCTGTGTCAGTTCTTCTAGCTGGTCGACTTACTCCCTTGCCGAGATCCTCACCGCCTGTCACAGATGTCTGCCAAGCTTCCTCTTCTCTGGATACAGCTGTAGAATGTAACAACAAAGCAACGAAAGGTAACCAAAATATGAATTAGCACCATCCACAATAGTTGAGGCCCTTTGTAGTTCTACAAAATGAAATTATCCAAGTGCAACCTTTGCTAATAACAGAAATACCAATAGATGTCCTGTCGGAGGAGTAGTTTGAACTTACAGCTCTCTTTTAATCCTTGAACAGGAGTTTCTGCTCCATTTGTTGATGGTAGGAAATCAACAAGCGAAATGAGCTCGCTCTCCTGTGAAATTTTGTCAGGATTTATCCTCTCTGTTGATGGACGAACACTGTCTACTGAAATAATCCGGTTCTCATCTGATGCTTCCGGTGGAGTTTCATTCGCATTTGATGATTGAGGAACTTCATCTACAGAAATAATCTCTCTTTCTTTTGATGCTTTTTGAGGGCTGTCACTGGCAATTGGTGATGGAGGACCGTTATCATGGGAAATGAGCTCAGGAAGTGTGGGGGAATCAGCCTTGCAATCAGCTTGTTGCCAATTAAGCTCCTCCAAACCATGCTCAACAGGAACTCTAGATGCTATTGCTGTGACAGTATGCGAGCTGATAGCATCTGATTGCACCTTTGGAGCCAAAATTGAAGGCTCAGGTGAAGAAACTGGATCGATCAGTTTCTCAGTAACAGAATCATCGAGTAGACTGATAGTGCAAGGTTCTGGCTCCACGTATCCAACTGAAACATCTTCGTGCACAGCATTTTTGCCATCATCATCAGACAACATGACTTCAGATTCAGTATCAGAGTTGAACTTAAGTTCGGTGTACCCTACATGAGATAAATGATCAAACTCACTAGTTTTCTGTCGAGTACTTTTGATGGGTATAGATTGTTTACTCTTGTTTAGGTTGCTGCAATCATGTTTAATATCACCTGATAAGGGGACATCAAGATCAGCAGCCCCAGAATCAACTGATATAGCCCGCATCAGCTTTTGGCAATATCCTCTTGGAATCCATGGTTCATTGCAACAAGAACATTGTCTAGTAACTGACCTATGATCATCAAGTGGTGAGACCTGATCTAAAACAAAGCTAGAATCCTCCCCCAACTTCCCTACCAACAACCTATACGTTTCAGCATTGGACTTATTGATTGTGGCAAATGAGAAAAGGCAATTTTCACACATTCCATGGACATTGACAAGATTATTGTGAGAGTGACAGAAAACTAAGGATGAGATCTCCAACTTATGATTGCCACAGATCAAATCCCAATAATATTTCAACTTTTTAGAGCCCAAAATATGATCCAGTCTTGAGCACAGCAAACACGGGGTTTGCAACTCCCATTGACATGCAAATTTTGTAATTAAATACGAGAATATAGCATTGATGAAGAGCATACACATTAGCAACCATTCCAAAGCAGCAGATGCCAATGCAGCGCTGATACTCCAGGACCTTTTCTTTGATTTAACAGATGAAACCCCACTGATAGCCATGCTCCAGCAGGGTTAGAAATTTCTGGAATGAGATGTTGATTATTCAAACGAGAAGCAACACCGACCCTCTCAAAATGCTCTAGAATCCAAAGCAAGATTCCAAACTGCAATCAACCTGAAGAATATTGGAGACCTGAAACTGATAATATAAAAAGGGTTTAAGACCTCATTTTTTCAGCAATTTTTGTGTGTTTGTGAAGCCACATGAAGTCCTGCTTACAATGCAACAAGCTGACATTCCGAAGAAAAAACAATCTCGAGATGAAAACATGCAAAAGAACTGCTCGCAACTAAATTTCACGTGAAGGAGCTGTGGAAATTAGAAATCTGATGGCTGTTCAACATTAAAAGTCAATAAACAAGACGTGACTAAAGCCTGGGAGAGACAAGAGAGATTAATTGAGCACTTGCTGGATGCACCTCACACAGAACCTAAATTAGAAATTAAACATAGATGCATTCTAATAGGGGAAAAATACCAGAAATTCTTGACATACAGCATCAACTAGAAGTTAATAAACTGAATTCTGAAATTTGAGTACATAAATAGACACACTTCTTGTGAGTTGTGACACATATATAGCCATGAAAAATACAGCATACAGAAGAAAATCAGAAAATCATTACAAGAAAATGGAAACTCAGTGCTCCAAGAACATCGTAGATATGATTCCACACAAGCTAGTAGACCAAATTCAAGACAAAATCTTATCAGAATCCAAATCGAGCTTATATGTTGAAGTAAAAGATCAGTCTTTTTCCCTTTCTTTTGATGATTTGGAAGAAAGTTCTAAATGACAATACTAATTTGCACGCACCGCTAACCTTAACAAGAAAAGACAAACTCATTGCTCCACGAACATTACAGACAAGTTTCCAGTCAGAAGCTAGAAGAGCAAATTAAAATTCAAGACAAAAACTTATAATCTGATTCAGAATCCAAATCGATCTTGTATGCTGAAGTAAAAGATCAGTCTTTTTTCCCTTCTTTTGATAATTTGGAAGAAAGTTCTAAATCAATGGAAGACAATAGTAATTTGCACTCCTAAACCTGACAAGAAAAGACAAATTCAAAGAAAAAGAGACATACCTATGTACCAGGAAAAAAAAGCATGAAAAAGTCCAGTTTATGTGCTAAACCAGAGCTAACTAGCCATCTCAATAAAGGAAAAACTTCCCATTTTCACAGCATCAAGAACCACGAAACCCCATTTTTAGAACCCAAATTAAGAGCTTGCTATAAAAAAAATATTAGCCAAAATTAGAAAATGAAAGTACCAAAAGATGGACAGCCAAAGCTAAGAAGCTAAAAGTAAACAATTAGGGCATCAATATCTGAACTTGTAGCATGAATCAGAAATCAAAAGCCATTAATTTAAGATCCACAGCATAACTAAACGCGGAACAAAAATCTCATAACAAGATTGAAAAGAAAAACATAACATAAATTCATGATCAAAACAAAAAAAAACAAAAGTCAAAGTTTAACAAACTGACCTGTTCATGTAAAGAATCCCAGAATTCAGAGCCAGAGGGTCAAATCAAAGAAACAAATCCCAAGTAGCAGAAACACAAGGACACAGAAGAAAACAAATACAAGACAGCTCCTTCTTCTTTTTTTAATTCTTGAAGTATTTGGATGTGGATACAACAGTGCACGTTGCCTTCAGACGTAGACAATTTTAAAATGTGTAAAGAGAAAACAAGAGTGGAAATCCACGCCGACCATGAACCTAAAAGTGGGGCTCAGTTGAAAAGAGACAAGAGACCGAAAGTATTTCCCTTTGTGAAAATTAAAGTTGAAAGGAGACTTTTTTGTCATAGGCTTATCAAATAGTAGATCACAGAAGAGCGTAGATTCCCGCGAAAACTAACTGTCGAAACTGTTTTATTTAGGCTTGTAGCGAGATAGCCTTTACTATAAAAAAAAAAAATTAGCGGTTCTCATGGTGTCACGTCCTTGATATGTACTCCAATTTCGTTCATGGATTTAAGAACATATCTCCGATGTCTCCGGAAGATTATTCACTACTTCTGATGTGGAGTCAGAGATTTAGGAGCTTTTAAATGTTATGATTCTTGTATGATGAAATAGAAATAAAGCTACTAGATTCTGATTATCAACAATTCTTAATTCTCTTAAAGATAATACATAAATTGTATAAATAGTAACTAAATTAACTTCAAATAAAATTTTGAATCTTGTCTAGATAAAAAAACAAAAAATAAAGAAAATTTCAAAACAACAACTCTTAGATTTAATTTTAGCATGATCCTAAGCTAGTAGAGTAAAATTTTAGAGTATTTGAATAAAAATTATAATTGTTTTTATCAAAAAAGCTTGTTTAACTCATTAAAACAAAAATCACTCAATAAATATCTCGTGTCAATATATTTAAAATAAATATTATTAGGTGATAGAGTTGATAAATTTTCGATCTCATAGGATTAATTTAAATAGTAAGGAGTGGACTAATTTAGTTTTGAGATTTTAAGTATAAATTCTACCATTTCTCTTTTTAGATGATATATTTACTGTCAATCAATTTTACTATCTTAAAATTGAGTTATGATATAGGTGTGTTTATACGTGAACTCATTTGATATTGTAATAGCTTGTATTTTTCAAAGTATTTTTAAAATTATTGTTTGCTTGAAAAATATCATATTGATTTTTTCTTAGGTATTTTTTGATGATTTTAATATACTAATTTCAAAATTAAAACATTAAAAAATATTATTTTGATGTAATTTTTTATTGAATTTTATATCTTCTAAATATATGAATTTAGCTTATTTATCAATTGCATTCAAATGAGAGAGAGAGAGAGGGAGGGATAGTTAGATTCACATTAATTTCTTTCTTTTTAGTGGAATAGATCATAATGGTTTACATCTGATTTACTTTAATACCAGTTTTCGTCTGCCGAGTTAAACAGACTAGACTGCCCAAGGCTTCTGCTTTGAATCGCTGAACTTTGTTTTCAGACAAGGGATGGAAGGGTTTCACTTGACTTGTGTCGGCATGTAGGATTTGGCCGGCAAATATGGAGCTTAGAGACACCGTTCAGGGCCTCAGCAAATGAGTGGCTACTTTTTTTTTAGCTTTCTGACTTAACTTTTGTGTCAAGATTACCTTACTGTGTTAATTACATCATCACTGACAACAAGGTTGGATTGATTCATTAAAGGGTATTAAAAAAACCCAGATAGGAAGTCTGCTGTTCATTCCACTGTGCATCCACACCACTGCATTCTGGATTCGCAGCCGCACAATTTTTGTTTTTGTTCTTTCAGTTATGTTTTTTTTTTATTATTATTTATCATTCCATAAGGTTTTGTTCGAGATTAGCTTTAATAATTTGTTTTGACAAGTTTAATGTGGGGTTCTTGAAGAATTAAAAAACATTCTTTTATTAGATTGATGCTTCATTTTATAAAAAATTGTTTGGATATTTTGGTTTTTGAAAGAATTAAAAATAAGAAGGATTATAATTGAAAAATTAGAAAAAAAAATGCAGCCCTCTTCGTCCCTAAAGGGAAGAAGAGAAGAAATACACCGCCGTCAAGCATTGTTGTTGAAGGCCACCGTTTGAGCTCGAAGAAAGCCACATGTTTCTCCTCCAATGCGGTGGCCTTTCTCATGCATGTCTTTTTAATACGGTGGTTTGGATTGTTTTTAGATTTGATAAATAGATTTAGTTATGTTAAGTAAATGTTTATATAATTTAATTTAAAATTCATAATATTTAAAAAGTAGTTCTTGATATTTTAAAATTAATCTATTAAATTAATAAGTTTAATAATATTATCAAAAAATTCTCTACATTTTAATATTTTTTATCTTTAAATAAACAACCTTGGAACAACATTGTGTTGAAATTATTTTTTTATTATATTAAATTTTAACTTGATATTTTATTAATTTATATTTATTATTTTAAAAAAATAAAAATTATCTCACAAGAACATTAATGAAACCTTGAATTCATGCTAATGGAAGTCACTTAGGACTTAAAAACTAGCTTAAATTAGGATTTTAGATAAATCAAAATAAAAACGGAATTGATAAAATTTAATTAATTTAGTCGGGTTTATTAATGACCTGTTGAATTGAAAATCCTATGGGTCATCACTAAGAATTATTTTTTTAAAAAGTCGAAACATCATCATTATAATAAATATATTTAACCTAATGATCAGCTAATTGAACCGATGAATTATGCAAATTGATATCAACAACGACATCTAACTTTCAATAAATAAATAAATAATTTAACCTTTTTTTTTTTTAAGGGTTGAAGCATCATGTTTAAAAACCTCCAACGACAATATTCGCTTCCAAAATACATGACTTGCCTTACTTTGTCTTGCATGAGGCTATTGCTTACATATCTGCCATAAATAATGCATGCAAATGCCGTTCTATCTAATGAGTATATATTATAAAACATTTCATGATTCAAATAAAAAACCTACGATCAAAGATTAATGAAGCGTTTGAAAACACGGGTTAATTCATTAAAAAAATTAATTTTTTTTATTATAGAATTAATTATTTTATATTTTAGATTGTTTTAATATGCTAATCTTAAAAATATTTAAAAAAATAAAAAAATTATTTTGATATATTTTAACATTAAAAATACTTTAAAAATAATCACAAATATATTTCTAAATAAGTCTAAGTCGATAATGTATGACTATTTAATTCAAAAGAAAATTTCACAATTATAGTTTAAACACTTTATGAGTAAATTATTAGCTATTCTCTTAATTCTTGGCATTCAAATTTTATAAAATATTGGAGGAAACTAATATTACTCTAGAAAATCTCAAATCTTAGTTGAGTTATTCAAGTAACTATTCTTATGACATAAATATATCATTTCTTTTAATATAACTATGTATACAAAAATATACTTCAATCATTCAAGAATCTTATTATTTGATATGAAAATATTAATATTTCTAGAGAATTTAGATATTTTTTTAGAACTTCACTCCCTTAGCTAATGTACAACTATATTTTTGGTGATCATATTGAGTAATTTGTTGCATTAAACAATGTTATTCTATCATAATATGAGGAAAGAAGAGGAACACTTGTCATGTTTTGATATATAACTTGAAAGAATGATATGCTAAGAAAAAGAGAGTTTATTGTACTAAGAACTTATTTATTTTAAAGGTCCAACTCAATTTTTTCTATGGTACCATTAGTTATTCAATATAAAATAAAAAAAACAATATATATATATATATATATCCAAATTTAATAATATTTATATTTTATTAATTATTCATAAATAAAATAATTATAAAAAGAATATCAATACCTATCAAATTCAAGTTGAATTGAAATCCCTAAAACTTACCTCCAAAGTAAATACCCACAAAGCCTCAATTTCCATTATAAAATTCCTAAAGAGAAAACAGTAATTCCAAAAAACCCCAAAGTGAAAAACACCCTTATGAAATTTCATTGACATAAATACCCTCTTTCTCTCTTATCCCCAAATTCTGTATTTTCCTTCTCAGCCCTTACAAACCCTACACTCCCTCTTCTGCCCTTCTCTTCTCCTTGCCCTTCTACTCTCCCTCTCTCCCTTTGTTTTTATTTTCCCGATCTTCTCCCTCCTCCCTTACCCGCCAATTTTCAAATTCTACTCTTCAATTTTTCTTTCTCCAAACGCATTGATTAACCCTAATTTTATTTGTTTGTTCGATCTGTACTTGGACCTGTCCCTACACTCGATAAGTTCAGATTTTGATCAGTGCTCACTTCATATTTTGCCATGTTTGCTGTGTTCAAGGTTGGTTTTTTCTCTTCTGGGTTCTGATGGATGTTGATCTGGTTTTCAACTAGGGTTTTGAATTTTGATTGACTTTTGTACTGTGGGTTGTTATGGTTAATCTCTTGAAGTAATTGTTTGGGGTTATGTTTCCTATAGTTTGGAGCAAAACCCCGTTCTTGTTTATTTTGCTATTAAAAAGGTTTGTTTTTCATGTCCTGGTACGGAGGTTTTTTTCTCTCTCTCAGTGTGTTCTTTGATTTTTTTTTTAATGAGGATCTTCAGTCTCCATTATGTTCTTATGAGTGCTTTAAGTGATGGTATTTTTTTGGTTTTTGCTTCAAGGCATTTTTTTTTTTTTGCTGATAGTTGTGGAAGGGAATGTGTAAATGATGACTGTTGTTTTCTTCTTTCTCAGTTGGACATGATTTCTGACTGAAAATGTTGAGTTTTGAGTTTGGTGTTCATTAATGGTTCAGGCTTTTTGAGATAATTGAGTTAAACCTTAAAAGAAAGACAATTATGAAAAGCTCAAACTTGGTTTCCTGTCTTGTTTTGATTCCTGGCAAGTGGGGGTTGTCTTATAACCGAGTTAAGTTTTTGTTTAGCTCCTTTAATTGGCTGGTTCATTAAAATTTTGTTGATTAATGACTTAGTGTCTCTTACATTCAGTTCCCATGTTGTTGATATGTGAAGGTTGTGGAAGTTAATGTTTCTGTGGGCACTTTGGAGGTGTTGAATTCTTTTGCTTGTGAGGTAATGCTATTTTGAGAAGTGAAAGATTGGGAATGCGGTTTAGGTTGTCTGTTCCTTTTGTGTGTGTATATGTATGATGGTCTCTCTGCATTTAATTATCACAGGAGAAAAAATAGTTTCCTTTTCTCATTTTGTATACAATTGCAATCGCAATTTTACTAGGAGGGATAAAAAAGTGACAGTCTTCTTAAAGTTTCTCGCGGGGGTGTCCGGGGTGGGTGGGTTTACTGATTTAATTTCACCTTTTTGCATGTATTTTGTGTTTGCATCCTTTTATCTGGACTTTTGTTGTGAGCCATGTTTGTGCTTAAGCTTTGAGTATGAATGCGGAAGATGTTGAATGGACTATTGAAAATACGGTTCTATTCACTTGACAGGGTACCGTATCTGTTTATAATTGATAGTTTGTTCTGGGGGGCTGATTTGTTACAGCTGTTGATATATTGTGATTGATTCATTTCGATGGCTAACCATGACCTGATACTTGGGAAAAGTCACAATCTAGGGCTCAGGCAGAATCAACAGCTGGTCCTAGGCCATGATCACAGTTTGGGTCTAGGCCAGAACCATGATTTGGAACTGGGGCAAGCACATGAACATCATTTGGGTTTGGCACATGAACATGAATTGGATTTAGGACATCCTCATGATGATGAAATGGGTTTGGGACAGAGCCAGAATGACGAAGGGGAAGCTGTTCACAATTATGGGCATGGGAACGATTTAGGTATTGATCGAAAACCTGAACAGGGAGATCATGAGCTGGCTCTTACTGTACAGAACCATGAGTTAGCTTTATCAGAGAACAATGAATTGGTTGTTTCAGAAAACCAAGAACTTGATGACAACCTGCAACTAACTGTGGACGAGGATCAGGAAATGGGTTTGGAACATGCTCAGGGTTTGACTATTGAGGAGTCCCAGCTTATAGTCCATAGTCCTGTTATTCAGGCCCGTACCCTTTCAATAGCTCCTAATTATGAGCTGGCAGTGGGGCAAGAGTTCCCAGATGTCTTCAGCTGCCGCAGGGCGTTGAGGGATACAGCAATTGCCCTTCACTTTGAAATGCAGACAATAAAATCTGACAAGACACGTTTCACAGCTAAATGTGCAAGTGAGGGATGTCCCTGGCGCATACATGCAGCAAAGCTCCCAGGTGTTCCAACTTTCACAATTAGGACCATTCATGAGTCCCATACATGTGGAGGAATTTCTCATCTTGGCCATCAGCAAGCTTCAGTTCAATGGGTTGCAAACTCTGTGGAGCAACGGCTTAAGGAGAATCCTAATTACAAGCCAAAGGAGATATTAGAAGAGATTCACCGGGTACATGGCATCACTTTATCATACAAGCAAGCTTGGAGAGGCAAGGAACGCATCATGGCCGCTATGCGTGGATCCTTTGAAGAAGGGTATCGCTTGCTTCCCCAGTATTGTGACCAGGTTAAACGGACAAATGCTGGGAGTATTGCATCTGTATATGGTAACCCAACAGATAATTGCTTCCAGCGTCTCTTCATATCATTTCAGGCATCGATTTATGGTTTTCTGAATGCTTGTCGGCCTCTCCTTGGGCTTGATAGGACTTTTTTGAAGAGTAAGTACCTCGGTACTTTATTTCTTGCCACTGGCTTTGATGGGGATGGAGCTCTTTTTCCCCTGGCATTTGGTGTTGTTGATGAAGAGACTGAAGAGAATTGGATGTGGTTTCTATCCGAACTTCATAGCCTCCTTGAGATTAATACTGAAAACATGCCGAGGCTAACAATTCTGTCAGACCGGCAGAAGGGCATTGTAGATGGAGTGGAAGCAAATTTTCCGACTGCTTTTCATGGATTTTGCATGCGTCACTTGAGTGAAAGCTTCCGCAAAGAGTTCAATAACACAATGCTTGTCAACCTTCTATGGGAAGCTGCTCATGCTCTAACTGTCATTGAATTTGAGGCAAAAATTCTAGAGATTGAGGAGATATCACAAGATGCTGCATATTGGATAAGAAGAATTCCCCCTCGGTTGTGGGCTACTGCTTATTTTGAAGGTACTCGGTTTGGACACTTGACAGCCAATATAGTTGAATCATTGAATACTTGGATTTTGGAAGCGTCCGGGCTTCCAATAATTCAGATGATGGAATGCATTAGGAGGCAACTAATGACCTGGTTCAATGAACGCCGAGAGACCAGTATGCAGTGGACATCAATACTTGTGCCTTCTGCTGAGAGGCGTGTTGCAGAGGCTTTGGAGCGTGCACGCACTTATCAGGTGCTTCGCGCTAATGAAGCTGAATTTGAAGTTATATCTCATGAAGGAACAAATATTGTGGATATTCGGAACCGCTGTTGCCTTTGCCGTGGCTGGCAACTATATGGTTTACCTTGTGCACATGCTGTGGCAGCACTCCTCTCTTGCAGGCAGAATGTGCATCGGTTTACAGAGAGTTGTTTCACTGTTGCAACTTATCGAAAGACTTACTCACAAACCATTCATCCAATTCCCGATAAAAGTCTCTGGACAGAGCTGTCTGATGGGGACCCAAATTCCAACAAGGCTATTGAGGTTGTCATTAATCCACCCAAATCCCTTCGACCACCTGGTCGTCCAAGAAAGAAGCGAGTCCGAGCAGAAGATCGTGGTCGTGTGAAGCGAGTTGTGCATTGCAGCCGTTGTAATCAGACAGGCCATTTTAGAACAACATGTGCAGCACCCATCTAATCTGTGACTGAATGTGGTGATTGCTTCTGTATCTGGTACGCCAATCCTGTGCAAAAATATTCTGTCATCTTTTTTTAGTCCTTTGTAGTCTGTGATAGCTGTTAGATGTGCATGTAGAAGCTCTATTTATTATCTGCAACAGTTTAATGAATTATAAGCTTTATCATCTTAAATGTAAGTTCACCTCAAAAATAAAAAGTTATGGATGATTGCATTGATAATTGTAGCTTTCAATATCAAGATAGTGATTCTCGGTCTTGTCATTCTGGAATTCGTCCTTCTTAGTTAAGTCTAGTCATGGTCTGAGGCTCTGATGCTACTATGTATTGTAAAATTTTTCTAGGCTTGAGCTGGCCACTATTAATGTAGCTAATGATTCTTATTTTTTTATTATATTTCCGGACTCTCATCTTTGCGTTTTGAAACTGTAAAAAAGAGCAGTCTGAAATCTTTGTTTGAACAAGGCTTGCTGACCCTCTGTAACTCCAAGCTGCTTAGATCTGATCTTGGCACAGAAAGTGCCAAACGAAAGCAGAAATGGGTTGTTCGTATGCCTTATGGGTGGCAGAAATGTTAATAGCAAGTATTTGATCGGATGAACTCCTGTTATCTCAGGCAACAAGAATTTTTTGTTCATGATGTAGTAAGGTGGCTGAATGACAATCAGTGCCTAAATGCACTTCAACCGCTACTTTCCACGTACCGATCCTCTGATAGGATTGCACCAACGGCAAAGCGTTTGATGTAGAATCCCTCAACCACATCACGAGGCATGTACACGTGCCCTGAAGCATTAATGGACTTAAATAGCTCTCGGTTAAGCTGGTTTGTGCGTCCAGGATCTGGGATTACTTAATAATAACATTCAGGAATCCCATTTTCATTCATCTTATTACTCGTTGCAGAATGCAAAGCCCAATGCGAAATTTCTAGGAACTACAACTTCATAAAACCTGCCTGGCTCATGACTTGGCTCAAGATTTGGATTATGAGTTGAGTTTCAAGATTAATTAAAAAAAAAACTTGAATCAGTTTTAGAAGGTTTTTTTTTTTAAAAAAAAAATATAAAATCAAGTGTCATTCGAGTTATGATCATATTAAATAGGTTGCAAGTTGATCTATCAGGTGGACCTGCAATTCTCACCTGATCTGACAAGAAATCTTGTTTAAGCCATCTTTTGAGTCAGTAAATCATTGAATTAACTCAGTTGAAGCAAAGCCATATCTTGAGTTGGTAGGTTATTGAATTAACTTGTAGGGTTGTATCATGTTTAATAACATATTTTGCATGACTTTACTGTAAAACTGTGACAAATATTCCCATAAAGATGTCTTTTGTACCATTAACCTTTGTTAACATAAATGAAATTACTAACATGTACTAGAAGATACTAGTTTATTTTTCTTCGCTATTATTGCTGCATATATATAAAAAAATTGAATATAAAAATTAATATATAGATTGTTGAAAACTTTTTGAAATTATTATTAAACTTAGTATAACAGTTGAAAAATAAAACCGATCCATGTCTTTTAGATGTATTATAATGTTAGAAAAAATTACATAGCAATATATTAATACATTGAAGCAACAAAACCCAAAAATAAAAGAAATATGTGAAGTATGATCGAATTAATTAGCGTTGCCTTTTAACCAAGTGAGACAATATAATCGTTGATTCTAATCAAACGCTTGACTAGGTAAGTGTGATGACTTTGGTTTGTCTACAAAATCATGGAATCCTTGTCCTAGCATGCCTCCCATTCTGGAGCCAAAGGGCTCCTATACACCATGGATGGGTACTATAATACTATAATACTTTGAATTATAATAATGGAATTATGCTTTTGTTCCTAAAAAAATAATTTAAAATGGCTTACAGGGGTAGATTTATATTTTAACAGGGTTTATTTATTAATCTACAATTATTGAGGGATATTTTTGTCATTTTATAAACTTTTTCTACAAAGAATTTATTTTAGTACCCTTAAAAGCAAAATTCCACTTAAGTATAGAGGTTATTCTTGGTTTTTTACTTTTAAAAAAACCAATGCAATAACTCTATCATCCTTAAAATAAAATTTCTTAGGGTGAATTTGTAATTTCAATTTGATATTTTAGAAATCACTATTTGGTCGGGTGGTAATATTGCTTTTGATACATAAAAGTTAAAAATAAAAAAATAAACAAAACATTGTTAATATATACATAACATGTATCAACCACATTCTTGTCTTCTAATGAATCATGTGGTTGAGTCCCATGGTGGATAAATTTATTCCATCGTGTCATTTGATACATTTCAACATTCTCTTTTTTCATGGATTATGCATATATAGTGATTATGTCTAATTTAACACCATTTTAATTCTCCTTTTTGTTTTTCTCTTATTTGCATCGATTTACGTGTTGCTCATGAAAAAATCACAGCAACTCTTAAATTTATTTTTTCTTTAAATTTAGTCTATGTTTTACTTGTTTTTTTTTTTTTTGAAAAATCACTTCAAATTAAAAAGGTTTTTCAATTTTATTCTCATTTAGTTTTTCATCGCTCAAATTTGATCTCTACTTTTTTTTTATTTGAGATGACTTAGAAATTTTATTTGTTTCTTGCAATTTCATTCTTATGTTTTTTTTTTCATGTTTGGTTTTCATTCCTTTTAATCCTTAGAGATTTTATTAGCCTCGAAAGCCTCACCAAAGAGTCGTGTTAGTTCAAAATTGCATTGGAGAGGTAGAAGATCCAAAATTAATCCCTAAAGATTTTGTGAGGCCTAGAACCCCTACTATAGATATACTGATAAGAATTGTATGGTAGGGATTCAATTATTTTATTTTCAAAATAAACTTACTTTCTATTAAAGATAATGCTTCTTGAGTTAATTTGTTGAGCTTTAGAAAGCTTAAAAAGTTTGGAGTGGAACAAAAGAATTGATAACTGAGTTTCATCTCATGGTAGCTAAAGAAAGTGTTTTTAGAATATTGATTATATATATGCGTATCGCAATGGTGTTAGCAACTCCTGAAAGTACTTAATGAGTGTGGAGGTAAAATAATCTCCAAGTAATCATTCTACTTAGCCTTTTTTTTTTTTGTAATGTAATTATATATAAGCGCAGGGAGTAGCAAATGGCAATGATATTGTGGTTAAGTGAAAATTCATCACATGTTCTGGCTTAAATGTATCATTAAATGACCAATAAATCTTAAAAGCAAAGCTTGGAAAGAAACAAATGGTTTTAGACTAGTTTTCTACAAACTACACTAAACAATGATATACTAAAAAATCAAAGTAGCTTAATAATAAAATTTATGTTTTGAATAATCAATTAATCATTTAGAAATCTGATTCATTCTTTCTAGTCAATATGACTGACAACCTCACATAAAAAACCAAGATGATTAGTAGATAATATATAGTAAGCTAAGCTGTCTAGTAGGTTAAGAACCTGTATAAAATCCTTTATGGTAGATATAAAACTCTTAATTGCTTAAATAAGAATTGTTGTAGTGAAAGAAAAAGAGTGCAATGATATTATAAAGAGAAAAACTTTAAAAATATACATGCAATAAATAATAAAAATTATAAAACTAAAGTTTAAAGGATTCATAAGATATTTATAATCTATAATTTTTTTTTGAAGAAAAATACTAAAGAATCAGTTCACTTTTATAAATTAAATTAAGATGATATTTGAAGTTATATTTCATATAAAATAATATGTATTAAATTAATATAATTTTTTTAGAGGCATACATGGGGTAGCTAAAAAATTCTTAAAGAAATGTTGTTCTTAAAAAAGTTGCTTAGGTCCGTTTGAAGTAGAAAATAAGCCTTAGTGCACTGCCTAAGCCCAGCGTGAGGATGTGACCGAAATAGCGTTGTGAGAAATGGAAAGAATCCGTGATAACTTGAACTCACAAAGGACATGTCGTTGTAACTCGGAAAGACTGGCCTTAAAATGCTTTTTGTTGCTGGACTGTGACTCACCTTTAAAGAATCATGCTATATTTATATTTTATTTTGCCCCCTAAGGTTTCCAGAGTTCCTGAATTCCCCCCTACACTTTTTTCTTTCAATTGTCTCCCTATAAGATAATTATAATTAAATATATTTACATACTATACTATTTTTCCAAATTATAAATGAATTGTTTTGTAATTGAATTTTAATTTTAATTTTAGGACAATTATCCTAATCAGTATTGCTCATTCAATAAATTTGTAAAAAAGTAAAATTAATTCATTTGATTTCTTATTTGCTACTTGTGTCAATTTTTAGATCAAATGTGGTGTATAATAGGTTTAGATTGGTGTAACAAGTTTTATGAATTTTTTTTTTTAGATTAACGTGGGTGTCTGGGCCAGCTTGCGCGCACCACGACTAATCCCACGGGCCCTGAAGTTAACGACCATGTAAGCCTCCAGTGGCCATCATATGAGCAACCAAGGACTCGAACCTGAGACCACAGAGGGAGCAAACCCCTTGATCCCAAGTTCTTACCACTTGACCACCACCTAGATGGTTAAGTTTTATGAATTTTGATATGATTGAAGGATAAACGTTTCATTAAGAATGCTGTTAGTTTAATTGATGAAGTGGGTGTTTGGTACTGTGGTATAAGATAATTTAAAAAAAATATTTTACTTGAAAAAAATATTTAAATAATTTTTATTTATTTTTGACACAACATATTAAAATCATTAAAAAATCACTAAAAAATATATTGATTTGATATTTTTTCAAGTGAATGAACCCTAAAGTAAAAGCCACCAAACTCCTAAATACCTGCAAAGAATTAAAACTTTCGGGAAACTTTTAGGGAGCTAATTGATACAAAACTAAGGTTTAGGGAAGGAATTGAAAAGCCTCCCAAACCTTAGGGGGGAAATTAAATGGATGTGAAAGCCTGAATTTCAGACTAGCATTTCATGCCTGTACAAGCCTCATATGGCCTGTCAAAGGCAGGCAAGTACTTTAGACGCTGAACCATTTCTTGCATCACGCTACTTGTGTTAAAGCCCAAAAAAGGGAAAGAACATAATTTCCCTTGAAGAAACTGCTGGATTCCCTTCACTCTCTTGGCAATGCTAACAAGATTTCCTTTATCAGTATTAATATCACTCTCATTAACACTCAGGTACCTTGCGAGTGTGTGTGTGTGTGTTTGTTGAGACTTAGTAGTGTTCTCATTAAGGCTTCGAAGAATTTACGATGAGAAACAAAGTACTGTTTTTGCCATGTCTCTTGTTGCTGCATTTTTATGTAGGTATGTTTTCTTCCTTGTTTTATAGTTTTTGCCTTGGTTTTGCTTGTTTCTGGTTAGTTCTTGTTATGGGTTTGGCTTGCTGGGCTACTGTTGAATTTCATCATGGCTTCCATGATGTAGGTTGGATTAGCTAGTATCCTCTGTCTTTGGTATTAACTTGATAAAAATGTACTGTTATAGTATAATTTTCCTCTTTTTGGCTGGTGGCCCAGGTTAGCTTCAAGATTTCTTTCTCTAGAGCCTGATTACCAGAATGCTTAGAGGATGGTGATGGTGTCTGTCCGCATTTTGACTGTTTATCCAAACTAACAGTTTCAAGCAATGTCCCTAGCTAACTCTGTGTTTTTGCCTTTTGGTTTTTCTAGATTTCCCATATCCCAAGCCCATTTAAACATTTTTAATCTAGTTTTATGTGTTTCAAGATACCAGCTACCAAGGAAACACACTTTCTTGAGAACCACAGGGGAGACATCAAACAAAAAAGAGTGTGCAGGAACACTTTACTTCCTAAGCGTGTCTTAGTTGATGCTGCAGGAACCTATTTGCGAGGCTGCTTATGGTACAAGAACAATTAATAAGTAAAGAGCATATTACAGCAGCTTTGTTTCCTTCTTCTTGCCCTTCCCCCCCTCTCTGTTGGCCTGGTTATGATCCAATCGATAAATCTCAAACGGCTGGTCCTGTGGTTAAGGAGACATGCTCATTTCTTTGATGTTTTAGGTTTGGATTTTAGGGTCGACGTTTAGAAGAATTTATTAAATTTTTATGAACGTAGGAGGTTGATGTGAAGAATTTGTACTGTGTGTCTTAGATTTCATTCCCTTCAGGATTACTGATAGAAATCTTGAATTGCATCATTGATGTTTCTGAGATCATCCCTTTTTAATTATTTTTTTGTCCCTTTGATTTTCTCTGTCCAAACATTTAGTCCTGACAATGGAGACTATAACGCAAGAGAAAGCAGAGGCTGCTATCCCAGTCACAACATTGTCACCTCCAGAGGGAAACACAACTTTTCTTGGTGGAACCTCATGGTGTGTAGCCCTCCCTGGTGTCTCTCAAATTGATTTACAGAACGCGTTAGACTGGGCCTGTGGTCTAGGCATGGCAGATTGTAAACCAATCCAACAGGGTGGAGCGTGTTTCGATCCTGACACACTTGTGTATCATGCCTCCTATGCTTTCAACAACTATTACCAACAAAATGGGAATTCTGATATAGCTTGCAATTTTGGAGGAACTGCCTCTGTAACCAACATTGATCCCAGTAAGAAAACACCTGGCTTAACATTCTCTCTTCTTTTACTCTTCTAATTTTCTGCTATTCTTGCTTCTCATGATGTAGAGAAGAGTAGGATTAGAATTCAATTCCTGTAGGAACTACAGATTTATGCATGAAATATCAACTTTGTGGGATTACAGAATTCAATTCAACATGAAATATCCTGTTGGAACTACAGATTTACTATAATATCAAACATATATTTACTCGTATTTTTTGTGGGATTCGGATGTGAGTGAGAAAGCAATACACGAAGGATATTTAATTATATCTCTCGACTCAAGTCTGCTCGAATAGCCAAGTATGCTCTTACCATACGACTAATCAACCCCATTTTATTGTGCAGGTCATGGAAAATGTAACTTTGCTTCACCTGGGTATGCTCTTCTGTTTTTCTTTCTAAATAGGATATACTTGTTCTCCTTTCACACACTTGGTTTTCTTTTCTTCTTTAAAAGAAAAAAGAATAGTGTGAAAGGGAACATATATACCAAGACAAGGAATCAAACATTAACATTCTAATGTCAGACACCTTTCTGGAGGGTTTTTGCAGATCCGTCCGGTCGTCAGCACCTTCTTCACTCAAGTGCAAAACAAGCTTTATATGGGTGAAGTTTGCTGGGATTTTGCTGCTTTTGTACTTGAGAAGATAATAATTGGTCGGTCAAGTTGTGAATGAAGTGGATAGTCAATATTGACTATGTCCTTTTACCAAACTTTATGTTATGGGAAGCCATAAGATCATGGTATTCTCTGTATTTTGCTAAGATTAGTACTTTGTAATTGGGTTTACAAAGATATTATTCATATCTTTGCTCATGGGTTAGGAATCTAATTTTGTTTATGCAATCAAATCTTCCCTTTTTGTCTCCCCAGTGTCTTATGTGCTTACTTCTTCTTTCCTTTCTTTCAAACTTCCCTAAATTCCATGGGACAGTTGTGCTAATTAAGTAGGATGATAATACCTATATCTATATTCTATTAATTACTCAACAAGTAAAGAATTTAAATATTTATACTTCATTCTTCTAAGAAAATTTATATGTGTATTCATTTTATATATATATATATAGAGAGAGAAAAGGGGGGGTTAGATTTGGATCAAGTTTTGAGTTAGGTTTAATAATATATATATATATAAAGAGAGAGAGAGGAAGGGAGGAAGAGGGGTTTAGATTTGGATCGAGTTTTGAGTTAGGTTTAATAATATTTATATATTATTTATTATTTATCATATAAAATAATTATTCAAAAAATAATTATTTAATTAGAACATGTCATGTTAAATCGATATCTATCATATTGATATCTATCATATTTAGATGATTGAATGTTATTTTTATAATTAAGGTA
Source organism: Populus euphratica (assembly GCF_000495115.2). Taxonomy (NCBI): domain Eukaryota; kingdom Viridiplantae; phylum Streptophyta; class Magnoliopsida; order Malpighiales; family Salicaceae; genus Populus; species Populus euphratica. Next base: position 304,906 of record NW_011500112.1, read on the forward strand.
ATGGAAGAGAAATCAAAGCCTTAGATTAAAATTTTAATCTTTTATTTCATAAGGGGTAAACTAAACACTTTTGAGGATGATGTAAATATGGTAGATGTGTCTTTAGCGTATACAAGTTAAATCTCGTTTGTTTTTTACTTGTTTCATATACTTCAAATAAAAACATAAAATCTAAAAGAAATATCTTTTCAGTAAATTTAGTTAATTTTAATTATTTCTTATCATTTTTATTTAGAAATAATCATAAAGAGTTAAACAATACAAAAATATATTAAAAAATTAAAAATTAAAAATATAATTGGATTGAAATTAGACCAATAATCAAGTATCATGGTAAAAAAAAACTAAGTTGGGACCATTTGGGTTATAAACGAAGATTCAGTTGAAGAGAAATTAAAGGAGAAGAACTTAGTCTAAATTCTATTGGGCTAAGATTAGAAAAACTCAAGAGCCAATGATGAGATTGAGACACGTGGACAAAATAAAAGCTTAATTAGAGATTTATTTAAAGAAAAAAATTAAAATTAAAAGTTAAATGGATCAAGTTGAATACTTCAAAGAACCAAGATGAATTTACACTAAGTGGTTAAATATGAAAATCTAAATTGCTTTAATTAGGGATATAATTGAAAAGACAAATCTAATTTAGGATAAATTCAATTAAAATTAGAAAAATTTAAAAACTAGGTATTCAATTAGTGGTATTTTCCAGCTATTCTTAGTATTTTTCCACCTGGTCAATTTTAAACCACAAATAATGATTCTTGTTATTTGCGTTTTATTTTTATTACGCACTTGATTTATATTTTGTATAAACTACAAATATTTTTTAGTAAACATTCTTATAAAAAAATATAATAATTAAGAAGATTAAAATAAAAAATAATTTTTTTATTAGTTTATAATATTTTGATCATTAGCTATAATAATTTGGGCTTAGTTAACCCGATCCCATCAAGACCAATTAAATAAGAGCAATAGCCTTTAATTTCTTTTTTGTTTTTATTTTTTTTAAGTTAAATAAAATAAATATGTTAAATCCTAATAATTTTATTTATCATTTTTGATCTAATATCCATTTAAAAAACAGTTTAATTGACAAGTCTCAATTTAATTGAAGATTCAATGGCTTAGAAAAATAGATTTTTCATGAACTTTTCATGATTATCGATCACTTTTATTAATAAAAACATCTAATTAAATACAAATTGACATGTTAGAGTTCTAATTATGATTAAAAAAAATAAGTTGCAAGATTGATTCTATAGCTTGAGGATTTCCATGAGGTAGCCCCAAACAAAAGTCACCAGTTATTGATACTTTACATTGATGATTGGGATTTTTAGACTGATTTTTAATAAAAATAAGAAGAGAATTTACATGGTTAAAATATGAGATTAACTTGTAACCCGATGAGTCTAATTAAGAATTTTTTAATATCTTTTAAAAATAACATTTTTTAATTATTTAAAATTTAGATTAATTCTGGTTTAACCAGATAAACGCTTAGTATTCCGGATCAGATTTAAAAACTACGGTGCAGTTTACTTCAACGTCGTTTGCTCGATGCAAAGACAATGTCACCATCATGAGAAATTGGGAGATGACATGCAATGAAGACAAGCTACAAATGGCCATGAAAGATCAAAGCACTCTTTGCTATGATGGTGACCCGACTCACTGGTGAATCTAGGAATTTGAATCGACAGCATGGCCTGCATTCGTTTAGATCAAAGAGGCATGACATCCTATGTTCATGATTATTAACAAAAAAAAAAAACTAAAAAAAGAAGATTTTATTATATTTTTCCTCACAAAAACAAAATAAGTTCAAATATTTTTTAATTTTTTTAATTTTAATTTTTAATATAAAATTAATTAAGTATTAAGTTTTATAATTTATTTTAATTTATTTTTTATAAAGTTATTTTTATTTCATGATTTGAATCATAAGTTTAATAAATTAAATCTAGTTAACTCAAGTTATACTCTTTTTTTTTTGTGTTTTTTGAGTTTCAAAACTTATTAAAAATTAGATTTAATAATTATTTTATCTTACTTTTTATAAAATTATTGTAAGCTCATGCAATACCAGCATAAACCTAGTGAGTATACTTAACATCTTCCATTAGAAATAGCATCAGCAATTCATTTCCTCCTTGTTTGCTCAATGCAAAGACAAAGTCATCCTCCTTACAATCTACAATGAGAATTTGGGAGATGATATGCAACGACGACAAGGCTACGAAGGGCAGCGAAAGAACAGAGCACTCCTTGCTGTGATGGTGACCTGACTTGCAGGTTGAATCCCCAGCAGGGCCTGCATGCAATCGTTCAAATCTTTACATCCTGTGTGCCAAACAGGTTGGAAAAGCACAAGACGAGCGTCTTGCATTCTAGCTTTTGGTTCCCGTTCTGAAATAAAAGGATCGATGGTCCCTAAAGAAAAAAGAAAAAAAAATATTTATAATTGAATTTTTATGTTAATTTATTGTTTTAAAATAATTTATAAGTTTCAGATTTGTATTTTTCACTTATATATGTTTTTTCAATGTTATCTTACAAGATTTACATTTTTGTTTTGTATCATATCTAACCATTAGACAGCTAAATTTAATAATAAAAACTCGTTATTTTTATATTTTTCTTTTTTTATATCCAATATGTGATAATTAAATTGGAATAAAATAAATCGTAGAAGATTAATACATAAATTCCTCATTTTTATATTAGAGTGACATTTAAATCATATGAATATGAAATAATATATTGCATCATTACTAGCCATGTATTTCCTCAAATTTCCTAGTATTTGACATATAATTTATTTTAAAATATTTGGATAGGTAAATTTATTTTGATTTACATAAATTAATAGATTATTAAACAACTTGACTTTAAAGTTAATTTAAAAATTACAACTTAAGTGGAATGAAATAAAAAATTAACTTAGTTAAATATTAAATATTATTGAATCAACTAGTGTAGCACTTCTCAGTCAACTAAGAAACACGGATTTTTATTTTTATTTTTTAAAAATATAATTTTAATAAAAATAATTTACATAAATTAACTTGATGTGAAAGGATTGACATAATAATTTAGTGATTTAGAGTAATGTTGAGTTCTGGTGAGACAACTATACAAATTAATATTAACAATGGCATCTAAGTTTCAAATAAAAATTAAAAAGAAAAAAGAAAAAAGAAAATTAACCTTTGATTTTCCGAGGGATAAGGCATCATGTTTGAAAACCTCCATCCACGACATTCTCTAACAAAATACATTGTCTTAGTTTATTTTACATCTCTGGGATAAATAATGCATGCAAATGCCGTTCTATCTAATTAATGAGTATTAAGAATATATCATAAAACATTTCATGATTCAAATAAAATTTCGATCAAAGACTAATTAAGTCGATAATTAATGGCTATTTAATTGGAAAGAGAATTTCACCATTATAGTTCTATTTTATTATTAAGTCAATATAAATCATTTTTTGGAAAGTTAAATCCTAGATATATTATTTAAGAAACTATATATTATAGAGTATAAAATCTTAAACCAAATATTGAAGATTAAAAAAAAATACTTCAAATATAGATTTTTTTTTGGTGTATTCTTTTTACTGGTTATTATTATTTTTAATGGAATATTAAAAGTAGAATCTTACAAAGTTAAAATTAAACCACATATTCATTTAGGGTAATTTAGTTTGTTTTTATATTAGATATAAATATTTAATTCATAATTATCGTAGAATATTTTCAATAAATATAAACATGTTTTGTTGTAAAGAGATCAATCTGTTTGTATTTATTTTTGAATTTATTTCGTGTCTTTTCCCAAACGAGGATGATAAAATATAAAATGTATTTAAGATTTTCCTTATCAAAATATTTTTATTAAATATTTCATAATTTCAATGTACAATCCTATTATTTATACAGGCCATTGATCTTGCTTGAGTTAATTTTATGATTTAAAATTTGAAAATAAAAAATAAAAAATATAAAAACTAAATAAAGAGAGAAATTTAATCATTTCGATATAACTTCATATATCCGAATTAAACAATTTTATGAACCAAATAGAAAGATATGTGAATTTTAATTTTTATTTAAAATTAATGTTTTATGTTAATTTATTATTTAAAATTAGTTTTTAAGATTTGACTTGATTTTAATAGATGGGAGATTTTATACATACACGTGTGTGTATATATATATATATAGGCTGATGGAAAACAAACCCTTAATTGTATTAGGGACTGTGTAAAAACAGTCCATTTGTTCCATAGGCTTACTGCACCCCAGCTTCCAAGCCTAAGCTTTCCTAGATAGGGTGCAGCCTATGTCCCATCCAAAGCCCAAGCTAGGGGGGCGGTTTCAGCCCATGTAAACTTTTCTTCTCAGTATTAAAAATAACTTTTAAAAAATAAAAAATATTATTTTAAAATATTTTAAAATAAAATACATTTTAAAAAATAATTTCAACCACACTTTCAAATTATAATTTATATTCTCTCTCTATATATATATGAAAAATAAAGGAATGAATTTTAAATTTACAGTTTTATATTTTTTTTTAAAGAATAAAATTGAGAATTTAGTATTTATACGTGCAATTCTTTTTTCTCATCAAACCTTTTTTGATAGTATTTGTTAGTCTGATTGGATCATATTTTTTAAAAATTTTGAAGGTTTTTTTAGTTTAAAATTATTTTTTGTATTTTTAAATTGTTTTAATATGTTGGTATAAAAAAATTATTTTAATATATTTAAAAATAAAAAAAACATTTTGAAAAGTAATATTTCTTATAGTTAAAGCTTTAAATTTCTATTTTTTGCCGTCTCTTTAAACATATTTTTGGTACATCACAGGTCAAATCGGAAGCAGAAGCAGATAAAAACACCTCACAAATCACTTCAAATCCACGACCATTTAACACGCAAATACATGGTTACATATTACGTACAGATTATGCATAAAACATGAGGCAAATTATTTGGAGACTAGGCGGTGATGCAGAATGGAGCTATGACTGGTGGAGCTGGAATGTCATCGGACCCTTCAAGCATCAAGATCACATTCTTGATACAAGGACGTGAAGCTGGATCATGCTGAACGCACACCAGTCCAATCTTCACCATTCTTTCCAGGGACTCGAATTCTATATCTTCATCCTTCACAAGCTTATCCAACTGTCCAGCTGCAAAGCATTGATATGCCCAACTGGGAAGATTCATTTCATCTGGTGTTGAGACGTCTACTTTTACACTGCTTCTGCAACAGATGATCTCTAGAAGTACAACTCCGAAGCTGTAGATATCAGCTTTTACCGACATCAAGGCGTTATTCTGCCATTCAGGTGCCATGTGCCCTCTACTCTATGAGAGTGCCATCGAGCTTCTTATTTCGTCTGGATATAATAGCTTTGATAATCCGAAATCGGAGATTTTGGCTATCCAAGAATCATCCATGAGAATGTTTTGAGGGGTTATATTGCAATGGATGATGCAGGCTTGACACTCTTCATGTAGATAGAGTATTCCTCTAGCTATATCTAGAGCAATCCTCACTCTTTCTTTCCAAATGGGGCGCCTCTCAGACTGGAATAAAAGATCTGCAAGGGTGCCGTTTCTCAAGTACTCGTAGACGAGAACCCTCCGAGAGCCCTCCACACAAAAACCAAGCAACCGAACCAAGTTCCTGTGATAAGTTTGTCCAATAACTGTGATTTCGGCTCGAAACTTTTTTTCCCCTTCATCTAAAACTTTCTCAAGTCTCTTAACAGCAACAGTTCTGTCACCCCCAGGTATTGTCCCTCTGTAAACTGCACCAATAGAACCCCTGCCCAGCTCTTCCCTGAAACCACTTGTAGCTTTCTCAAGCTCACTATAAGAAAATGACCGCAGAGTGAACTCTCCAGCCAAGCTTATGATTCCTGACAGCTTTTCGTAAAGATAAGCTCGATCCCTGTACACGCAGAAAGTAGAGATTGCAATGACAAAACACAAGAAAGTAACAGAGCCGAATGCTATAGCAAGAAACACAAGCAAACTTTTCTTGCTTTCTATGATGATTGTCGGGCTCATTGGAGGTGCAGCAGGAGATGCTGCTTTCACTTTGAAGAAGGCTATAGATGATATGTTTATATCTTTTAAACCATATCGAATTGGTGCAGTATACTTTTCACACTTCTCATTCATATATAGAGCAACATCACAGAGACAATCTTCCAGGCAACACAAACCACAATTTTCCTTCCTCACATGCAAGACAGAATAAGGATATCGCTCGAACAATATATTCTCTACGGCTTTGACATCGTACATTTTCCCTTCTTTGGTGCCTGTGCAAAAACTTTCAGTGACATTCTTGTAGCATCCACTGAATTTCTCACTGGGGTCATTGAAAGCAAATCCAGGATAACAGGAACAGTCAAAATTAGTGCCCATGCCAGAGCAATAACTGTTGAAATCACAGAAGCCATGAACATTGCATTGATTATTCAACGCAGACCACTCAATATGCTGTTAGGAGATCCAAACATTCAAACACACACAAATTTACGTGGTTCGGCAACTTGCCTACTCCACGGAGCTACTGGTTTGTATTAATCAAGCTCAAAAGCAATACAAACAACAAAACAAGGAGGAGGAGAAAACTTCTCAACTCAACTCAACTCTCACCCTTAGCTCTCTCTCTGTGTTTCTCTCTATCTCGTGGTCTATCTCAGCTATCAATACATCTTCTATTTATAGCTGAGGAGGGAGATGATTGTTCAACAATGGTGGGCAAGTTAGGCACCTACCATTTGACTATAATTTCAACCATGGCTGCCACCTACCATGGCTGCCACCGTCCATTTGTGTCCACACACATAACAATCTCCCACTTGGACACAAATGGTGTTAGGTCTGTCTTTTAATCTTCAAGACCCACTGAAGCTTTACACAGCTTCAGTTTATCGAGAGTAACTCCTTTGGTTAACATGTCGGCTGGATTCTTGCTTCCACAGATCTTTTCAAGTAACAGTTGTTCATCGTCGAGCAATTGCCTGATGAAGTGATATTTGATCTGTATGTGCTTTGTTCTGGAGTGAAATGCTGGATTCTTGGCAAGGAAGATTGCACTCTGACTGTCACTATACAAAGTACCTTTTCCATGCATCTTGCCCAATTCTTGCAGGAAACTTTGTAGCCATACTATCTCTTTTGCAGATTCTGAAATTGCGACATATTCAGCTTCTGTCGTTGAAAGAGCAACTATCTTTTGCAAGGTAGAACACCAAGAAACAGCAGTGCCTCCTAGAGTGTATATATAACCTGTAGTACTCTTTCTGCTATCAACATCTCCTGCTAGATCAGCATCTACAAAGCCTTCAAGTTTCAAACCGCCAGCTGTGAAAATAAGACATGTCTCCGATGAGCCTTTTAAGTACCTCATGATCCATTTCACTGCCTCCCAATGCTGCTTTCCAGGATTGCTCATATATCGGCTTACAACTCCCACTGCATGGGCAATATCTGGTCTAGTACAGACCATGGCATACATCAAAGAGCCGATAGCTGAGGCGTATGGAATCTGGTCCATGTATCCACGTTCTAGCTCAGTTTTTGGTGACTGGTCTCTACTGAGTTTGAAATGATTCCCCAGAGGTGTACATACTGGCTTAGCATTATCCATACTAAACCTGCTGAGAACCTTCTTGACATACTCTGCCTGTGAAAGCTTTAGTATGCCTTTGTCTTTGTCTCTGATGATTCTCATGCCAAGTATTTGTTTAGCAGCTCCCAGATCCTTCATTTCAAACTGTTTTGACAACTGTTGCTTTAGCTTGTCAATCTCTTCCATGCTGGAACCTGCAATTAACATATCATCCACATATAGCAGTAGAATGATATAGGAGTTGCCAAAATGTTTGACATAGCAACAATGATCAGCCTGACATTTTGTGTATCCCGTACTACACATGAAGTTATCAAACTTCTTGTACCACTGTCTTGGAGCTTGCTTCAAACCATATAGGCTCTTCTTTAGTTTGCAAACTTGACTCTCCTTTCCTGGTATTGCAAACCCCTCTGGTTGTTGCATGTAAATTTCTTCCTCCAATTCTCCATGAAGAAATGCTGTTTTTACATCTAATTGTTCAAGATGTAAATTTTCTGCAGCTACTATCCCCAGAACAACTCTGATTGTTGTAAGCTTCACAACTGGAGAAAATATCTCAGAATAGTCGATCCCCTTCTTTTGCTGAAACCCTTTTACAACAAGTCTTGCTTTGAACCGTTTGCTTCCGTCATGCTCGGTCTTTACTCTGTAGACCCACTTGTTTTGCAAGGCCTTCTTTCCTTCAGGCAGTTTGGTTAACTCCCAAGTCTTGTTCTTCAGCAATGACTCCATCTCGTCTTTCATGGCTAACTCCCACTTGCTCGAGTTTCCATCTTGTAAGGATTCTTCATAAGTTAATGGTTCACCACCATCGGTCAGCAAGATATAATTCAGTAGAAGTGTGAACCGTTGTGGAGGCTTTATAGTCCTTGAAGACCTGCGAACAGCTGGTTCACTTGGCTCTGCACTATCTTGTGTAGAAGTGGTGGGTACTGAAGTGCTTGAACTATCTTATGTGGACTCTTGAGTGGTAACATCAGGAAGCCCTTCTAATTATATGAATTCAGATTTCTGTGAACTCGTATCTGAATCAGTTATCTCTAGTTCTGTACTTGATTTGTCTTTGTACAAAACTTTCTCGTTGAAGATCACGTTCCTGCTTCTGATAATCTTCCTGTTCTGATCATCCCAGAACCGAAATCCAAATTCTTCATCTCCATAGCCAATAAAGAAACATTTCTTTGATTTGGCATCCAGCTTGTTGCGAGCATCAGAGTCTACATGCACATAGGAAACACACCCAAAGACTTTTAGGTGAGCAAGCTGTACTTCTTTTCCTCTCCAGACTTCCTCGGGCAGTCTGAACTCCAAAGGTACTGATGGTCCACGGTTGATCAAGTAAACTGCAGTATGAACTGCATCAGCCCAGAATGTTTGAGGTAGCCCAGAATGCAACCTCATGCTTCTAGCTCGTTCATTGATGGTCCGGTTCATCCGTTCAGCAATACCATTCTGTTGTGGTGTGCCTGGAACTGTCTTTTCCATTCTGATACCGTTGACAACGCAATACTCCTTGAAACCTCCATCAATGTATTCTCCTCCATTATCAGATCGTAAGCATTTTAGCTTCAAGCCTGATTCAGTCTCAACCATAGCCTTCCATTTCTTGAACGTGTCAAACACATCAGATTTATTTTTCAGAAAGTAGACCCATACCTTTCTGCTAAAGTCATCAATAAAAGTGACATAGTACCGAGAACCGCCAAGGGATGCTACTGGAGCTGGTCCCCATAAATCTGTGTGCACCAGTTCTAGTTTTCTTGGTCTTAAGGTCCTGCCAACCTTTAAGAAACTGAGCTTCTTCTGTTTTCCGAGAACACAGCTTTCACAAATGTCTAGATCAACATTTTTTAATTCTGGCAGCTTTCCCTTTGACTGAAGTATCTTCATCCCCTTTTGACTCATATGGCCGAGTCTGCAATGCCATAGCTGTGCCTGATTATCTGCTTCAGTAGAGGCAATTATATCTGCTGATCTTGTGGTCATATACAGGGTGCCGGTTTTCTTTCCACGAGCCAAAACCATTGCTCCCTTTGATACCTTCCACATTCCTCTAGAGAAAAGGATTGAATGGCCACTATCATCAAGTTGTCCGACCGAGATCAACTTCTTCTTTAGTTCAGGAACATGCCTTACATTTTGCAAGTTCCATGTAGATCCATTCATTGTCTTGATTTGCACATCTCCTATACCCACAATCTCCAATGGTTGTCCATCGGCCAGATAGACTACCCCATAATTTCCAGCAGTGTAATTTTGCATCATTTCATGGTGTGGAGTACAGTGAAATGAAGCTCCAGAATCAAGAACCCAATCATCAATAGGACTATGTACAGCAAGGATCAAAGCATCTTGTACCTCGTTTGTAGTGGCATTTACAGAATCAGCTTCAGGTTTCTTTGGTTTTGTGCAACTCCTCATAAAATGGCCAGGTTTGCCACAATTCCAACATTCAACCTGCTTCCTGGGTCCAAACTTGCTTTTGCTTCTGTACCTGGATTTTGATCTGCCTCTGGATAAGCCTCTGTCTTGTCTCCTTCCTCGAGTGTTGATGTTGAAAGCTGAACCTGAACTTGAGCTTTCACCCGAGTCTTTTCTTCGTACTTCTTCAGCTAAAATCAGGTCTCGGATATCATCATACTTTAATTTGGATTTTCCAGCTGAGTTGCTTACGGCTGTTCTCATACCTTCCCAACTGCTTGGAAGTGAAGCTAGCAAAATAAGTGCTCGGATCTCATCATCAAACTCAATTTCAACGAATGACAATTGATTTGTGATGGTGTTGAAATTATTAAGATGCTGTGTAACAGAGGTGCTTTCTGTCATCTTCAGGTTGAACAGCTTCTTCATCAAGTGCACTTTGTTATTTGCTGATGGCTTCTCATACATCCCAGACAAGGCTTCCATCAATCTTGCTGTGGATTTCTCTTTTGTAACATTATGAGCAACTCTTCTTGACAATGATAGCCGGATAATGCCCAAGACTTGTCTATCAAGTATTTGCCAATCTTCTTCTGACATGTTTTCTGGCTTGCTCCCCAACAGAGGAAGATGAAGTTTCTTCCCATATAGATAATCTTCAATTTGCATTTTCCAATATCCAAAATCAGTTCCATCAAATTTTTCAATTCCTGCAGCCTTTATTTCATCAGCCATTTTTACTCTTTCTCGGATTTGAATCTCAAAAATCTGACCTTACAGATGTGTCCGGAATGGCCAAAAATGCTGGAAACGACACTGAGATCACCCAAATCGGACTTCGGATGGCTCCGATTTAAGCAATCAAAGTTTGGGATAACTGGACGCTGCAGATGAAGCCACGTGGCAGGAGGAATAGTCGATGCGCCACACCGGATCAAAACCCAGGTATGCTGACGTGTCAGGATGACGTGTCAGACACGTAGGCAATGTGGGGTCCACCGAATCTGACGTGGCAGGCCCGCAGAGTTTTTTGGATGACGTGGCAGTGCTGACGTGGTGATGACGTGGCAGGGATGACGTGACTGCTTGACTGGTCAGACGACTGACGTGGCAGGGGCGCGCGGCTGCTGACTGTGCTGGTCGGCTGACGTGGCAGGGGCGCGCGGCTGCTGACTGTGCTTGTCGGCTGACGTGTCTGCTGACGTGGCAGTGTCGATTTGCAAGAATTGGCGAGGAAGACGCGTGACGCGCGTACGGCGCGTCTGTGCGCGTGACGCGCGTACGGCGCGTAGGCGCGTGCGGGCATGCAGGACGTCGGATGTTCGCCGGGTTTTCACCAGTGGATTCCTCTCGTCGTCCTCTTCACGGTGGTATGTTCAAAAACACGTTTTGAGAACTTTGATTTTTGAGTTTGGATCAAACACCCTCTTTTTCAAGAACTTTCAAGAACAAGCTCTGATACCAGTTGTTAGGAGATCCAAACATTCAAACACACACAAATTTACGTGGTTCGGCAACTTGCCTACTCCACGGAGCTACTGGTTTGTATTAATCAAGCTCAAAAGCAATACAAACAACAAAACAAGGAGGAGGAGAAAACTTCTCAACTCAACTCAACTCTCACCCTTAGCTCTCTCTCTGTGTTTCTCTCTATCTCGTGGTCTATCTCAGCTATCAATACATCTTCTATTTATAGCTGAGGAGGGAGATGATTGTTCAACAATGGTGGGCAAGTTAGGCACCTACCATTTGACTATAATTTCAACCATGGCTGCCACCAACCATGGCTGCCACCAAACATGGCTGCCACCTACCATGGCTGCCACCGTCCATTTGTGTCCACACACATAACACAGAAGCCATGAACATTGCATTGATTATTCAACGCAGACCACTCAATATGCACACTCCGGCTAGTTTCGTTCTCTAAGCAGTGTGAGTACGACCTGAAAATCCCATCAGCATCAAGCGTCGCACGAAAGATTGTTGTTTTGTTGTTACAGGGATAAGAACTTCTTGCCAACCAGACTGGTTTTTTAGAGACCGTATCCATGGACAGAAATCCCTGGTGATTAAGATAGAGACTCAACCCCTTGTTGTCTCCAGTAGTATTACTGGCCCAGTAAGCATCAACAGATTCACCAGCGCTGTTTGTAGGGTAGGCGACAAGGTTTCCATCTTCCTGCATCGCGAGGGAAAACCTTCCACTGGAGTGATTTGAGCTCGACACGCTTGAAACCAATTTAGACACACTTGAAACCAATTTATCAGAAGAAGTAAGATTCTGACCTCCTAATATGGTGTCAGTTGGGTAATCAAAGCTTTGCCAAATAACAGAAGAACCATTGTAAAGCACGAAATTACCAGAATCGAGCATTGAAGCTGAAGCTGCGACTTCTGAAACATTAGCAATAAGATTTTCATTGCCCTGCTCAGTTCGAAGAAGTAGCTTACCCTCTTCTGATAAGTGAATGGTGCCAATATATTCTCTTTTATTTCATTTTTTTAATAGCTATTAGTCTTTCTTTTGTAGCTGTCAGTATATTCTCCTTTTCTTATTCTATTTCTTTCATAGCTGTCACTATATTCTTCTTTCTTTGTTTAATTTCTGTCATAGCTGTATATCCCTGGATTCTCTCTAAAGATCTCAATTATTGTCTAGGCCTAGTATTAAAGAATCTGATTATGTTTATTAGATGCTAGAATTAAGGGTTTTGATACTTCTTGATGTATATATATATTGTAACTCTCTTAGTGAAAGGGGGACAGAAAACATTTCAGAATTTCTCCTCTTAGTGAAAAAGGGACAGAAAACATTTCAGAATTTCTCTTGTATTATCTTGTCATGGTATCAGAGCCAAAATTCTGAAATCAATTCATCTTGTGTCTAGTTCCTTATCTGGTTCTTTTATTCTGTTTTTCTTGGACTTGATCTTTTTGTTTTGTTTCTAGTTAAATCTTGTCTATGGAACGATCTGAACATTTTATTGTTCGATTTACTGGAAAGAACTATTCTGCCTGGGCTTTCCAGTTTCAGATTTTTGTCAAGGGAAAGGAATTATGGGGTCATATTGCTGGGACAGTTCCTGCACCTGACAGTGAGCAGGAAAAGGAGAAATATGTGAAATGGGAGGTGAAGGATGCTCAGATTATGTCTTGGATCCTTGGAAGTATGGAACACTCCATGCTTCTCAATCTCAAGCCTTACAAATCATCTAGAGAAATGTGGGATTACCTAAAGAAAGTTTACAACCAAAGCAATACAGCACGAAGGTTTCAATTGGAACTTGAGTTGGGTCAACTCAATCAAGGTAGTATGTCAATACAAGAATTTTATTCTTCCTTTGTAAATCTTTGGGCTGAGTACACAGACATTGTGTATGCAAGTGTACCTCTTGAAGGACTTATTGTTATTCAAAGTGTACATGAGACTAGCAAGCGTGATCAATTTTTAATGAAGTTAAGAGGGGAATTTGAAGCAATCAGGTCCAACCTGATGAATAGAGAACCAGTTCCTTTCTTGGATATTTGTGTAGGAGAGCTTCTCAGGGAAGAACAACGGATCATTACACAAGCTGTCTTGGAGCAGAAAGCTCAAAATTCTACTCCAATCCCTGTTGCATACACTGCTCAAGGGAGGTTTAAAGGAGGTAGAAATATGTCAAATGTTCAGTGTTATAGCTGCAAAGGATTTGGGCACATTGCCACTACTTGTACCAAAAAATTCTGCAACTATTGTAAGAAAACAGGGCATATCATCAAAGATTGCTCCATCCGGCCTCCAAAGAAATCTGAAACCGCCTATAATGTCTCGGTTGGTTCCTCCAATACTCCTAGTCCTGGTCAGTCCTCTATTACCCCTGAAATGGTCCAACAAATGATAGTTTCTGCCCTTTCTGCTTTAGGCCTTTCAGGTAACCGAAATTCCATTCCTAAGCCTTGGTATTTTGATTCTGCTGCTTCTAATCACATGACCAACACTGTCTTACCTTTAAATAATGTTAAAAAATATAAAGGTAATCTTCATATTCGTACTGCCGATGGTAATCCTTTGTCTATCACAGCTGTTGGTGATATTTCAGCCCTTCTAAATACTGTCTTTGTGTCTCCTAAGCTGTCCACTAATCTCATATCTGTTGGCCAATTAGTTGACAACAATTGTGATGTTCATTTTTCCAAATCTGGTTGTTTTGTGCAGGATCAAGTGTTCGGGAAGATGATCGTGAAGGGACCTAAAGTGGGACGTCTATTTCCCTTGCTTCTATCTCCCTCTCCTATGTTAAATTATGTTGCATGTAATGCTGTTCACTGTGATAATCAGGTGTGGCATAGACGTTTAGGACATCCTAATTCTCATGTACTTCGAGTCTTGTTTAAATCTGGTTTATTAGGAAATAAAAATTCAACTTCTTCTCATAATGATATTGTTGATTGTGCATCTTGCAAACTTGGTAAAAGCAAAACACTTCCTTTTCCATTGCATAAAACTCACACCACCAAACCTTTTGAAATCGTGCATACTGATGTATGGGGTATTGCACCTGTCATTTCTCATGAACATTATAGATATTTTGTTACATTTATAGACGATTTCACTCGTTTTACTTGGGTATATTTTCTTCGATCTAAAAGTGAGGTTTTCTCTGTGTTTAAAGCCCTTCTTGCCTTAGTTGAGACACAATTTTCTGCCAAAATTAAAATTCTGCAATCTGATTCAGGTGGTGAATATATGTCAAATGCATTTCAATTTTTTCTTCAAAGTCATGGGATCATATCACAACGTTCTTGTCCTTTCACCCCACAACAAAACGGTGTGGCTGAAAGAAAGAATCGTCATCTTCTTGATGTTGTTCGAACTCTTCTCCTTGAGTCATATGTTCCTTCTCATTTTTGGTGTGAAGCTTTATGTACTGCTGTTTATTTAATTAATCGATTACCATCTCCTCACTTGAACAATGATTCTCCTTATGTTCGTTTGTTTGGACATGCACCAAATTATTCCAATCTTCATATTTTTGGATGTGTTTGTTTTGTTCACCTTCCTGGACATGAGAGAAATAAACTTACTGCCCAATCCGTCAAGTGTGCTTTTTTAGGCTATGCTGTCACCCAAAAAGGATTTCTTTGTTATGATCCACATGCACGTCGAACTCGTGTCTCTAGGAATGTTATATTTTTTGAAAATCAGCCTTTCTTTTGCACCCAACAGCCTTCTGTATTTCCATCTTTATCTGTTTTATCATCTTTTTCTAAGTCATCAACACTAATACAAAGGTTTAAACCTGGTTATGTTTATCATAGACGCACTCCTGCTGCTGCTCCTTCTCCAAGTATCACCGAGGTTCCTTCACATCTTCCTGCAACATCTGATCCTATTCTGCCCATTTCCTATGATCCCCCTCCTCTTCGTAGAAGCTCTAGACCTCACAAACCTCCTGAAAGGTATGGTTTTTCCACTCCTGTGGCTATGTCTACTACTCTCTCTTCTATTTCCATTCCCACTTGTTATAAACAGGCTAGCAAACATGAGTGCTGGAAACAAGCCATGGAGGCAGAACTTCACGCACTTAAGGCCAATCATACTTGGGACATTATTTCTTGTCCTTCACATGTTAAGCCTATTGGGAGCATGTGGGTTTATACTGTGAAACTCAAGTCTGATGGATCTTTGGATAGATACAAAGCTCGATTGGTTGCTCTTGGCAATAAACAACAATATGGCTTCGACTATGAAGAAACCTTCGCACCCGTTGCTAAGATGACTACGGTGAGAACACTTCTTGCTATTGCAGCCTCTAAAGCCTGGCCTTTATATCAGATGGATGTAACCAATGCCTTCTTGCATGGGGATCTTAAGGAAGAGATTTATATGACACTTCCACCTGGTATGTCCATAAAGGCTTCTAATGCAGTTTGCAAACTAAGACGCTCTTTGTATGGGTTGAAACAAGCACCTAGAGCCTGGTTTGAGAAGTTTCGCAACACTCTTCTCACCTTCTCCTTCACACAAAGTCAATATGATTCATCCCTTTTCTTTTACAAGACCACCACTGGTATGGTATTTCTCTTAGTTTATGTTGATGATATTATCCTCACTGGTAATGACATTGGGTTGATCACCAAGCTTCAACATATGTTACATAGTACATTTCAAATGAAAGATCTTATACATCTCACATATTTTTTGGGGCTGGAAGTTCACTCTAGAGATCATGGTTTGTTCTTAAATCAACATAAATATATTCAGGATCTCATTGAGCTTGCTGATTTAAAGAATGCTACTGCTGTTGATACACCAATGGAGGTGAATGTGAAATACCGAAAAGATGAAGGCGAGCTTTTGCCTAATCCTTTTTTATATCGGCAACTTGTTGGTAGTCTTATCTACCTAACAATTACAAGGCCTGATATCTCCTATGCTGTCCATATAGTTAGCAAATTTATGCAGGCACCTCGACATCTTCATCTTACTGCAGTTCGTCGTCTTATTCGATACTTAATTGGGTCCCCTACTCGTGGGTTGTTTTTTCCCAAACATTTTACTCTTACCTTGACTTCCTATAGTGATGCGGATTGGGCTGGCTGCCCAGATACTAGAAAATCTATTACAGGCTGGTGCATTTTTCTTGGAGATGCCTTGATCTCTTGGAAGTGTAAGAAGCAGGATTGTGTCTCTAAATCTTCTACAGAGGCTGAGTATCGAGCCATGTCAGCAGCTTGTTCTGAAATTGTGTGGTTACGTGGTCTTATTTCTGAACTTGGGTTCCCCCCTACTGCTCCTACTCCACTTCATGGTGATAATACTAGTGCTATTCAAATAGCTGCAAATCCGGTCTACCATGAACGCACCAAGCACATAGAGGTGGACTGTCATTATATTAGGGAGGCCTTTACTCGCGGTGTTATCACTCTTCCTCATCTCAATACTGCTCTTCAAATAGCTGATGCCTTTACAAAAGTCTTGACACGCCAACGACATAAGTTTCTCAGTCGCAAATTGATGTTGTTCGACCTACCCGCATCAATTTGAGGGGGGATGTCAATATATTCTCTTTTATTTCATTTTTTTAATAGCTATTAGTCTTTCTTTTGTAGCTGTCAGTATATTCTCCTTTTCTTATTCTATTTCTTTCATAGCTGTCACTATATTCTTCTTTCTTTGTTTAATTTCTGTCATAGCTGTATATCCCTGGATTCTCTCTAAAGATCTCAATTATTGTCTAGGCCTAGTATTAAAGAATCTGATTATGTTTATTAGATGCTAGAATTAAGGGTTTTGATACTTCTTGATGTATATATATATTGTAACTCTCTTAGTGAAAGGGGGACAGAAAACATTTCAGAATTTCTCTCTCTTAGTGAAAAAGGGACAGAAAACATTTCAGAATTTCTCTTGTATTATCTTGTCAAATGGTAGCATTGAAGGAGACTGGTTCATCATCTCGATTTGCAGTCCAGACGACCGTGTTATTAGGTTTACCCATCATCCATATTCCTACAGCAAATCCATTTCCCTGTGAATAGAAGCCAAACGCAAAATGGCCTGAAGGGGAGAGCCATGGATGTATGTTAGAGATGGGAGATAACTGAGAACCTAAGTGTATTTCACCAAATTTGTTCAGTTTAGTTCTTGCTTCCACATAGAGTATCGATAACATTAGAAGCAGAAGCCCTGATACCACAGCCATGCGGACAGGAGTGTGGTGCAAAGAGCCAAACAGATACAGAGAAGCAAGCTATTGCTGAGACTATACTGACTACTTGTTAATGTGAAGAAAATTCTAGCAAACTTAAAAACTATAACCGTGTGAAATGAATGATTTGTTCGCTATCGGTAGTAGCTTGTTAACGCGTCCTAGACCCGTCTTTCCAGTCTAAATCAATGCTTAATCTTTCCAGACGTCTGCAACTTTTCTTAGAGTGGCCTAGTGTGGTGTTCCACAAAAGTCTACCAAACGTGTAAGACCAGTTGGCTGAGAGAAGTCATTATCTTCCTTTACTGATACCCAGAGGCAACCCTCCAAGTCAAGATAATAAAGCTTGAATTGCAGTTTCATCATAGTAAATATTATCCCAATAAATTTCTCAAGAAATTACATCAGTTGTACGGGTATTTATATAGTAAAATTCTCATATGCCATGAATATTTTGTATAGGACTGAGATTTATAGTTTACGTTAATTTTATTTCTTAACATTATTAATAGGTCATTTAGCATTTGGAAATATTAGTTAGTCCCATATATGTAATGTTTTTATAAAATTTCAGCACTACATCGCTTTCTTTTACTTTTCGTAATGCTCAATTTCCTTTATAGTTTTTTTATTTTTCTTTATTGCTTTACTTTTTTTTTACTTATAGTTTATAGATTCCTTAGCATTACAAGTAACATATTGATCATCCAAGTTAAGAAATTCATTTGATTTGTGAGGCTATTAGAGATTAAATTTCCAAGTTTAGTTTCTCCTCGCAGGGAAAAAGAAAGAAATAACAAGTAAGATATTGATCATCCATCAATCCATCAACAACAACATGCTGTAATGTTTCATAGGAGTGGCCATTAATAATTATTCACGCCAGTTGACATATTGAATTTGGAGAAGACAGAAACATGTTCTTTACACCACTGGTCCCATAACTTCTCCTCCCATGAAAAACAACGAATGATTTTTTTGTTAGAACTACTACAACTGTAGGATACAGAATTTTATTAGTTTTCCTGCCTACAAACTTATGCTGAAGCTGAAGTTGGATGTGGAGGAACAGATACATCGGCAATTCCTTCTAACATCAGCAAAACAGACTTCATAGAAGGACGGATACCTGGTTCATCTTGAATGCACCACATGCCCACCATAACCATTTTCTCCAAATTCTGCAAGTCTACATCTTCGCCAAGATCAAGTTTGTCCAATTCTCTTGCAACCATAAGCTGGTATGCCCAATTAGAAAGTTGAACTTCCTCTGGTCTTGATACATTAGTTTCTATATTTCTCCTGCAGAAAACAATTTCCAAGAGCATAACTCCGTAACTGTAAACATCTGCCTTCACTGATATTGGAGTGTTCTTGTGCCATTCGGGAGCCAAGTAACCTCGTGTCCCTCTGACTATTGTGAAGGTTCTTGTTTGATCAGGCACTAGCAATTTTGCTAGCCCAAAATCAGAGATCTTTGCATTCCAAAAATCATCCATTAGAATGTTTTGAGGCTTTATATCGCAATGGATGATTGGCGCCTCACACTCTTCATGTAGATATAGGATCCCTCTAGCAATATCCAAAGCAATTTTCACCCTGTGACTCCAATTTGGAATTCTTTCAGTTCGGAAGAGAAGATCTGCAAGGGAACCGTTGCTCATGTATTCATAAACTAGGAGCCTTTGGGAGTCCTCAGTACAGTAACCAAGTAGCCGAACCAAGTTTTTGTTATGTGTGTGGACACAAATGGCCGGTGGCAGCCATGGTTGAAGTCATAGTCAAATGGTAGGTGCCTAACTTGCCCACCATTGTTGAACAATCATCTCCCTCCTCAGCTATAAATAGAAGGTGTATTGATAGCTGAGATAGACTACGAGATAGAGAGAAACACAGAGAGCGTGCTAAGGGTGAGAGTTGAGTTGAGTTGAGAAGTTTTTCTCCTCCTCCTTGTTTTGTTGTTTGTATTGCTTTTGAGCTTGATTAATACAAACCAGTAGCTCCGTGGAGGAGGCAAGTTGCCGAACCACGTAAATTTGTGTGTGTTTGAATGTTTGGATCTCCTAACAACTGGTATCAGAGCTTGTTCTTGAAAGTTCTTGAAAAAGAGGGTGTTTGATCCAAACTCAAAAATCAAAGTTCTCAAAACGTGTTTTTGAACATACCACCATGAAGAGGACGACGAGAGGAATCCACTAGTGAAAACCCGGTGAAAATCAGACGTCCTGCATGCCCGCACGCGCCACCACCAGTACTGTCCACGCGCACAGACGCGCCGTACGCGCTTCACGCGTCTTCCTCGCCGTTTCCTGCAAATTGACATTGCCACGTCAGCAGCCATGTCAGCAGTCCGACACAGTCAGCAGCCGCGCATCCTGCCACATCAGCAGTCTGACCGGTCAACCCCCCATGCCAACCGAAAATCTCCGCGGATCTGCCACGTCAGATTAGGTGGACCCCACATTGCCTACGTGTCTGACACGTCAGCTTGCCACGTCAGCATAACTGGGTTTTGATCCGGTGTGGCGCAGACTATTCCTCCTGCCACGTGGCTTCATCTGCAGCGTCCAGTTATCTCAATTTTTTATTGTTTAAATCGGAGCCATCCGAAGTCCGATTTGGGTGATCTCAGTGTCGTTTCCAGCATTTTTGGCCATTCCGGACACATCTGTAAGGTCAGATTTTTGAGATTCAAATCCGAGAAAGAGTAAAAATGGCTGATGAAATAAAGGCTATAGGAATTGAAAAATTTGATGGAACTGATTTTGGATATTGGAAAATGCAAATTGAAGATTATCTATATGGGAAGAAACTTCATCTTCCTCTGTTGGGGAGCAAGCCAGAAAACATGTCAGAAGAAGATTGGCAAATACTTGATAGACAAGTCTTGGGCATTATCCGGCTATCATTGTCAAGAAGAGTTGCTCATAATGTTACAAAAGAGAAATCCACAGCAAGATTGATGGAAGCCTTGTCTGGGATGTATGAGAAGCCATCAGCAAATAACAAAGTGCACTTGATGAAGAAGCTGTTCAACCTGAAGATGACAGAAAGCACCTCTGTTACACAGCATCTTAATAATTTCAACACCATCACAAATCAATTGTCATCCGTTGAAATTGAGTTTGATGATGAGATCTGAGCACTTATTTTGCTAGCTTCACTTCCAAGCAGTTGGGAAGGTATGAGAACAGCCGTAAGCAACTCAGCTGGAAAATCCAAATTAAAGTATGATGATATCCGAGACCTGATTTTAGCTGAAGAAGTACGAAGAAAAGACTCGGGTGAAAGCTCAAGTTCAGGTTCAGCTTTCAACATCAACACTCGAGGAAGGAGACAAGACAGAGGCTTATCCAGAGGCAGATCAAAATCCAGGTACAGAAGCAAAAGCAAGTTTGGACCTAGGAAGCAGGTTGAATGTTGGAATTGTGGCAAACCTGGTCATTTCATGAGGAGTTGCACAAAACCAAAGAAACCTGAAGCTGATTCTGTAAATGCCACTACAAACGAGGTACAAGATGCTTTGATCCTTGATGTACATAGTCCTATTGATGATTGGGTTCTTGATTCTGGAGCTTCATTTCACTGTACTCCACACCATGAAATGATGCAAAATTACACTGCTGGAAATTATAGGGTAGTCTATCTGGCCGATGGACAACCATTGGATATTGTGGGTATAGGAGATGTGCAAATTAAGACAATGAATGGATCTACATGGAACTTGCAAAATGTAAGGCATGTTCCTAAACTAAAGAAGAAGTTGATCTCGGTCGGACAACTTGATGATAGTGGCCATTCAATCCTTTTCTCTGAAGGAATGTGGAAGGTATCAAAGGGAGCAATGGTTTTGGCTCGTGGAAAGAAAACTAGCACTCTGTATATGACCACAAGATCAGCAGATATAATTGCCTCTACTGAAGCAGATAATTAGGCGCAGCTATGGCATTGTAGACTCGGCCATATGAGTCAAAAGGGGATGAAGATACTTCAGTCAAAGGGAAAGCTGCCAGAATTAAAAAATGTTGATCTAGACATTTGTGAAAGCTGTGTTCTCGGAAAACAGAAGAAGCTCAGTTTCTTAAAGGTTGGCAGGACCTTAAGACCAAGAAAACTAGAACTGGTGCACACAAATTTATGGGGACCAGCTCCAGTAGCATCTCTTGGCGGTTCTCGGTATTATGTCACTTTTATTGATGACTTTAGCAGAAAGGTATGGGTCTACTTTCTGAAAAATAAATCTGATGTGTTTGACACATTCAAGAAATGGAAGGCTATGGTTGAGACTGAATCAGGTTTGAAGCTGAAATGCTTACGATCTGATAATGGAGGAGAATACATTGATGGAGGTTTCAAGGAGTATTGCGCTGTCAACGGTATCAGAATGGAAAAGACAGTTCCAGGCACACCAAAACAGAATGGTATTGCTGAACGGATGAACCGAACCATCAATGAACGAGCTAGAAGCATGAGGTTGCATTCTGGGCTACCTCAAACATTCTGGGCTGATGCAGTTCATACTGCAGTTTACTTGATCAACCATGGACCATCAGTACCTTTGGAGTTCAGACTGCCCAAGGAAGTCTGGAGAGGAAAAGAAGTACAGCTTGCTCACCTAAAAGTCTTTGGGTGTGTTTCCTATGTGCATGTAGACTCTGATGCTCGCAACAAGCTGGATGCCAAATCAAAGAAATGTTTCTTTATTGGCTATGGAGATGAAGAATTTGGATTTCGGTTCTGGGATGATCAAAACAGGAAGATTATCAGAAGCAGGAACGTGATCATCAACAAGAAAGTTTTGTACAAAGACAAATCAAGTACAAAACTAGAGATAACTGATTCAGATACGAGTCCACAGAAATCTGAATTCATACAATTAGAAGGGCTTCCTGATGTTACCACTCAAGAGTCCATACAAGACAGTTCAAGCACTTCAGTACCCACCACTTCTATACAAGATAGTGTAGAGCCAAGTGAACCAGCTGTTCGCAGGTCTTCAAGGACTATAAAGCCTGCACAACGGTTCACACTTCTACTGAATTATATCTTGCTGACCGATGGTGGTGAACCATTAAATTATGAAGAATCCTTACAAGATGGAAACTCGAGCAAGTGGGAGTTAGCCATGAAGGACGAGATGGAGTCATTGCTGAAGAACAAGACTTGGGAGTTAACCAAACTGCCTGAAGGAAAGAAGGCCTTGCAAAACAAGTGGGTTTACAGAGTAAAGACCGAGCATGACGGAAGCAAACGGTTCAAAGCAAGACTTGTTGTAAAAGGGTTTCAGCAAAAGAAAGGGATCGACTATTCTGAGATATTTTCTCCAGTTGTGAAGCTTACAACGATCAGAGTTGTTCTGGGGATAATAGCTGCAGAAAATTTACATCTTGAACAATTAGATGTAAAAACAACATTTCTTCATGGAGAATTGGAGGAAGACATTTACATGCAACAACCAGAGCCTATATGGCTTGAAGCAAGCTCCAAGACAGTGGTACAAGAAGTTTGATAACTTCATGTGTAGTACGGGATACATAAAATGTCAGGCTGATCATTGTTGTTATGTCAAACATTTTGACAACTCCTATATCATTCTACTGCTATATATGGATGATATGTTAATTGCAGGTTCCAGCATGGAAGAGATTGACAAGCTAAAGCAACAGTTGTCAAAACAGTTTGAAATGAAGGATCTGGGAGCTGCTAAACAAATACTTGGCATGAGAATCATCAGAGACAAAGACAAAGGCATACTAAAGCTTTCACAGGCAGAGTATGTCAAGAAGGTTCTCAGCAGGTTTAGTATGGATAATGCTAAGCCAGTATGTACACCTCTGGGGAATCATTTCAAACTCAGTAGAGACCAGTCACCAAAAACTGAGCTAGAACGTGGATACATGGACCAGATTCCATACGCCTCAGCTATCGGCTCCTTGATGTATGCCATGGTCTGTACTAGACCAGATATTGCCCATGCAGTGGGAGTTGTAAGCCGATATATGAGCAATCCTAGAAAGCAGCATTGGGAGGCAGTGAAATGGATCATGAGGTACTTAAAAGGCTCATCGGAGACATGTCTTATTTTCACAGTTGGCGGTTTGAAACTTGAAGGCTTTGTAGATGCTGATCTAGCAGGAGATGTTGATAGCAGAAAGAGTACTACAGGTTATATATACACTCTAGGAGGCACTGCTGTTTCTTGGAGTTCTACCTTGCAAAAGATAGTTGCTCTTTCAACGACAGAAGCTGAATATGTTGCAGTTTCAGAGTCCGCAAAAGAGATAGTATGGCTACAGAGTTTCCTGCAAGAATTGGGCAAGATACATGGAAAAGGTACTTTGTATAGTGACAGTCAGAGTGCAATCTTCCTTGCCAAGAATCCAGCATTTCACTCCAGAACAAAGCACATACAGATCAAATATCACTTCATCCGACAATTGCTCGACGATGAACAACTGTTACTTGAAAAGATCTGTGGAAGCAAGAATCCAGCCGACATGTTAACCAAAGGAGTTACTCTCGATAAACTGAAGCTGTGTAAAGCTTTAGTGGGTCTTGAAGATTAAAAAACAGACCTAACACCATTTGTGTCCAAGTGGGAGATTGTTATGTGTGTGGACACAAATGGCCGGTGGCAGCCATGGTTGAAGTCATAGTCAATTGGTGGCAGCCATGGTTGGTGGCAGCCATGGTTGAAGTCATAGTCAAATGGTAGGTGCCTAACTTGCCCACCATTGTTGAACAATCATCTCCCTCCTCAGCTATAAATAGAAGATGTATTGATAGCTGAGATAGACCACGAGATAGAGAGAAACACAGAGAGAGAGCTAAGGGTGAGAGTTGAGTTGAGTTGAGAAGTTTTCTCCTCCTCCTTGTTTTGTTGTTTGTATTGTCTTATTTTGTTGTTTGTATTGCTTTTGAGCTTGATTAATACAAACCAGTAGCTCCGTGGAGTAGGCAAGTTGCCGAACCATATAAATTTGTGTGTGTTTGAATGTTTGGATCTCCTAACAGTTTTTATGATGAGTTTTTCCAATTGAACGCATCTCTGTGAGGAACTCCCTTTCACCTTCACTGACCAACTTCTCTAGCCTCTTCACTGCAATAACATTTTTACCTTTGTATAATGTCCCTTTATAAACTGCTCCAAAAGATCCTTTTCCCAACTCTTCCCTGAAACCCTTGGTTGCATTTTTAAGCTCACGGTATGAAAATGCTCTCAGAGTTAGCTCATGGGCCAAGCCAAGATTTCCGCTTCCCAACCGCATTCTGGCCCTCACAACTCTTGACTTAGAGATGAAAAAAACAGAAACTGCAATGGCAATTGAAGAGCATGCAATGAATGCTACGCTCATAACAAAAAAGAGCGTCAGTGTCTTCTTGCTTGTCTTAACGACCACTGGAGGCTTCATTGCAGTGGCAATGGATCGGACACTCTTCAAACCCACCTTGAAGAAAACCTTTGATGAGTCCCTTTCCAATCTCCTAGCATATTTCACTGGGAACTTCACTTTCTTGCAGTCCCCAAATTTGTACAGCGCACCAGCACAGTTACAGTCCTGCAAACAGGACTTTCTGCAATCTTCTTCTGACATGGAGTTTCTAAAATAAGGAAAGTCATCCCAAGTCATTTTCTCCATATCAGTAATGTTATACGAGGATGTTTCCTCTGCAACTTTGCATAACTCTTCAGTGTAGTTCCTCTCACACCCCTTATATCTCTGGTCGCGATCGACAGGAACAGTGCCAGGAAGACAGCGGCAGTCAGGTTGATCATCGTTCATGGTGCAGTAGCTGTTGAGACCGCAGAAAGACTTCACTTCGCATTGAGTTCCTGGTGCAGAATCCTTAAGAGATGTAGTGTAGGCACCATTGCTGTCGAAGTTATGAGAATACAATTGAAAAATTCCATTGTTCTCCAATGTTGCACGGTAGATAATTGATCTGCTTTCCGATTCTGAATCAGAGTAAAACACAGCGCTGACTTCGCCCGAGGTTTTGTTAAGGATTAGCAGTTCTCCTGTATAATTTAAATATAGATGGGCACCAGAGGACCCAAAAGTGTTTGTGCTCCAATAAGCATCTACTGAAGTATCTGGAGTGTCTACGGGATACCAAACAAGATTCCCATCATTTTGCATTTTAAGACGAAACCTTCCTGTTGAAAAATCGGTTGTAGATGCACTGGAAAGCAGTTCACCCCCTGCATACAGATGCTGGCCTCCTAATATTGTATCTGTAGGAAAGTTGAAACTCTCCCAAATGACATCAGAATGTTCATTGTAGAGCACTAGATTTCCAGAATCAAGCATGCGAGCGTTTGAAGCTGACTTCTCTATCTTAGCAATGAGTTTCTCTTCACCGGCCTCATTGTTGGCAGAATAAGTTCTTAAAAGAAGCTTACCGTTTACGGTCAACTCCAACGTAGCATTTGATGGCACAGGAGGGTCATCTCGGTATGCTATCCAGGTGATTATATCAGCTGGCTTACCCACCAACCAAATTCCCACTATAAAGCCACTGCCCTGTGGGTAGAACCCAAAGGCAAATGTGCCAGAAGGGGAGCGCCATGAAGTTGGTTGGACGTTGGTGGAGATTGATGAACCTAAACTTATCAAGTTTGAGTGGTTCTGCTGGGAACTTACAGGTTTGTAAATACAAATTACTAACAAAAAGAAAGCTGCATAAGCAAAAGCCATTAGATAAAAGTATGGAAGATAGATGATCTTGTTGTCCTTGTAACTTCTCACAAGTCTCGAATGACTATAAAGTAAAACAAAGGGAAATGCTAAAGCTAGGGCTCCACCATTGCTTCTTCTTAGGGGCACCGACTCTGAATCTAAGATGATCGCTGAAACTTGGCCCCATCACTGGAAGACTTGATTTTTCTATAAATAGAGTTATTTAATTTGTAATTTAAAAAATATTTTGAAAGCAAAATATTCAATAATAAAATTTTGAATAGAAGCTTTTATACGTTGATCTTATTTGATAAAATTTATATTATTTATGCTTGTTGTAATTTTCTTGTACTGTTTCCATCCATTTCACTATTGAATCAGTCATGTTTACGGCAATAAATGTTTTTTCTCCACCAATTTTTTTTGTAAATGGGTTTCTAGATATATTGTTCAGACTCTGGTATAGGTGCCGATGCATGCCTGCTTGACACAAAATCTCCAAGCACAAGAAGATGGAGATCCAACCACGAAGTCTCCAAAAATTGGATACAAGTATAGATGATCCTAGCACCACAGGTTCATGAGATTTACCAAACAATTATCATTGACTTAAAACCTAATTTAGAAATTGTACTTATCATACAAGATACAACCATCATTCACATCTCTTTCATGCAAGTGGCACTAAGAAATTGTCTGCAAATGAAAGCATTGGATAAGCATCTCTTTTGTGTTTGAAAGCGATTGAGTGCATTTGGTTTGAAAAAAAAATCAAATTAATGAATTTTTAGAGCTTTTGATGGTTTTTATATATTGAAATAAAAAATTATTTTAATATATTTTCAAGCAAAAAATATTTTTAAAAATACATTACATCACAATATCAGTTCTATATTAAATATGTATTTGGGAGTGTGGTAATTATTATTTTTCAAATGTTTTTTATTTAGAAATATATTAAAATAATATTTTTT
>NW_011500112.1:337817-349651 GCF_000495115.2 Populus euphratica
CACTCAGAATATGTTACTGAAAGTAACATTGCATACTGTCTTCTAACAGAGGATGGAGAGCCATCAACTTTCCATGAGGCTATTAAAAGCACAGATGTGTCTATGTGGATGACAGCAATGCAAGAGGAGATTGAAGCTCTGTACAAGAATAATACTTGGGATCTTGTTCCGCTACCACAAGGAAGAAAGGCCATTGGCAACAAATGGGTTTACAAGATAAAACGTGATGGCAATGATCAAGTGGAGCGGTATCGTGCAAGATTGGTGGTGAAAGGATATGCTCAGAAAGAAGGAATAGACTTCAATGAGATATTTTCTCCAGTGGTACGACTTACGACAATCAGAGTAGTCTTGGCAATGTGTGCTATATTTGATCTTCACTTGGAGCAGTTAGACGTGAAAACTGCATTTCTTCATGGAGAACTTGAAGAAGAAATTTATATGCTCCAACCAGAGGGTTTTGCTGAAACAGGCAAGGAGAACTTGGTTTGCAGGTTGAACAAATCTCTATACGGTCTCAAACAGGCGCCGAGGTGTTGGTATAAGAGATTTGATTCCTTCATAATTAGCCTTGGGTACAACAGACTCAGTTCAGACCATTGTACGTATTACAAGAGGTTTGAAGAAGATTTCATCATTTTGTTGTTGTACGTGGATGACATGTTGGTGATAGGCCCCAACAAAGATCGAGTCCAAGAATTGAAGGCACAGTTGGCTAGGGAATTTGATATGAAGGACTTGGGACCAGCAAACAAGATTCTAGGGATGCAAATTTACCGAGACAGAAGTAAGAGGAAGATTTGGCTTTCTCAGAAGAATTATTTGAAGAAGATCTTGCGACGCTTCAACATGCAAGATTGTAAGCCAATTTCCACCCCACTTCCTATTAACTTCAAATTATCCTCAAGTATGTCTCCTAGCAATGAAGCAGAGAGGATGGAGATGTCTCGAGTACCGTATGCATCAGCAGTGGGAAGTTTAATGTTTGCCATGATATGTACAAGACCAGACATTGCACAAGCAGTGGGAGCAGTTAGTCGATACATGGCAAATCCTGGTAGAGAGCATTGGAATACTATTAAGAGGATCTTGAGATACATCAAGGGTACCTCAGATGTTGCATTATGTTATGGAGGATCAGAATTTACTATCAGAGGTTATGTTGATTCAGATTTTGCTGGTGACCTTGAGAAAAGGAAGTCCACTACAGGCTATGTGTTCATAATTGCAGGAGGAGCTGTGAGTTGGGTTTCTAAACTTCAGACTGTTGTAGCGTTATCCACAACAGAAGCTGAGTACATGGCAGCTACACAAGCTTGTAAAGAAGCAATATGGATGAAGAAACTTATGGAGGAGCTTGGGCACAAACAAGATAATATTCTTTTGTATTGTGATAGTCAAAGTGCCTTGCATATTGCAAGGAATCCAGCGTTTCATTCAAGAACAAAACACATAGATGTTCAGTATCACTTTGTTCGCGAAGTGGTGGAAGATGGAAGTGTGGATTTTCAGAAGATTCACACAAAGGAAAACCCAGCAGATGCTTTAACCAAACCGGTTAGCATTGATAAGTATATATGGTGCAGATCCTCTTACGGCCTAGCAGAAACGTAAGCAGCATGAAGATTGCAGGTATATAAAGGATAGAAGAAGCACAGATAATCAAGTGTGAAGACTTGATTAACTCATCAAAGTCTTCAAGTGGGAGAATGTGAAATCACCCTAACATTGTTGACAAAATCAACAATGTTTGTCAACAATGTTAGGCACAAATTTGTCAACAATGTTAGGCACCAATTTGTCAACAATGTTAGGCATAAATTTGGTGCCACCTACCTTGCCCTTGTCTTTTGCATGGATGTTTGCCTATAAATAGGCAATGCATCCAAGCATTATAGACACACCACAAGAGAGAAAGAAGAGAGGGTGAGGAGAGAATAGTCCCACAAAATTGTGAGGTATTTGTGAGATAGTAAGTGAGGTGTTTTCTCCTAATAATAGAGAGTTTTTGTTGTTCTCCTATTATTAGAGAGAAGTTGTATTCCCACATTACTTAGTAAAATCCTTTTATACTTGCCCGTGGACGTAGCCAAATTGGGTGAACCACGTAAATTCTTGTGTGTCGTTTCTCATTTTAACTTATCCCTTACCTTTTGTCTTGTCGGGTTTGCATGCCAGCATCCTAACAGTGGTATCAGAGCCTCCTGGTTGGTGTTGTTAATACACAAAAATTATTCGTGTATACGGTTACTATTCACGTATACGGCACTATTCACCTATACGGCACTATTCATCCATACGGCACTATTCATCCATACGGTACTGTTCACATCATTGCTGTTGGCGTATATAGAAAGTCAGTGCGGTGATTAAATACGGTCTAGGAAGTTCTGTCTAAGGAGATTGGGTTTTAAGCGGGACCGTTTGTGACCCCTCCAATCTTTCCTGGGAACTTACTTAGTGAAGTATTATTCACACGATACTATTTCTATATACGTTACAGATCTGTGAAACGGTGATAGCTGAATAGATCTTGGTGAATACAATGGCAGCAAAGTACGAGGTTGAGAGGTTTAATGGGAGCAATTTCTCATTGTGGAAAATGAGAATCAAGGCAATCTTAAGAAAAGACAATTGCTTGGCAGCAATTGGGGATCGGCCCGCGGAGATCACTGATAATACAAAATGGAATGAGATGGATGGCAATGCTATTGCTAACATACATTTAGCATTAGCCGATGAAGTATTATCAAGTGTGGCAGAGAAGAAAACAGCTAAGGAAATATGGGAGACTCTAACAAAGCTATACGAGTCCAAGTCTTTGCACAATAAGATTTTCTTAAAGCGGAGACTTTATACCCTTCGAATGGCAGAAACCACATCGGTGACTGACCATATCAACACAATAAGAACTCTATTTTCACAACTCACTACATTGGGTCAGCAAATAGAGGAAAATGAACGTGCAGAGCTTCTACTTCAAAGTCTTCCTGATTCGTATGATCAGCTCATTATCAACTTGACAAATAATATCCTTTCAGATTATCTAGTCTTCGATGATGTTGCAGCCGCTATCTTGGAAGAAGAAAATAGGCGCAAAAACAAAGGAGACAGAAACAGTTCAAACCAAGCAGAGGCATTATTGGTGTCAAGAGGAAGATCAACGGAGCGTGGCTCTAGTGGGAGTCAAAGGCAGGGGAGGTCCAAATCAAGAAGTAAGAAGGCTGTGAAATGCTACAACTGTGGCAAAAAGGGGCACTTCAAAAAGGATTGTTGGTTTAAAAAGGGTATAGAGAATTCTGCAGAGTCATCAAAATCTCAAGGGTGTGTTGCGAGTACCTCAGAAGATGGAGATGTTTTATATAGTGAAGCAGCGACAATCTCTACAGATACAGAAGAGCTCACTGAGGTCTAGCTAATGGATTCAGGAGCAACATGGCATATGACTCCTAATCGAGATTGGTTCCATACATATAAACCCATCTCTGGAGGCAAAGTGTTCATGGGTGATAATCATGCTTTAGAGATTGTCGGCATTGGCACCATCAAATTGAGGATGTATGATGGCTTGATTCGTACTATTTCAGAAGTGCGACATGTGAAAGACTTAAAGAAGAATCTTTTGTCCATAGGACAATTTGATAGTCTTGGCTGTAAGATCCGAACAGAAAATGGAATCATGAAAATCATCAAAGGAGCGCTGGTGGTTTTAAAGGCAAGAAAGACAGTTGCAAATGTATTTGCATTAATGGGAGAAACACATCATGAGGCAGAAGCGTCAATCGCATCAGCCAGTCCTGCAGAAGAGAAGACGATGATGTGGCATCAAAAACTAGGTCACATGTCAGAAAAAGGTTTAAAGGTTCTCTCTGATCAGAAGTTACTCCCTGGGCTTACAAAGGTTACTTTACCTTTTTGTGAGCACTGTGTTACAAGTAAACAACACAGGTTGAAGTTTGGCACATCAACAACTAAGAGCAAATGCATCTTAGACCTGATTCACTCTGATGTATGGCAAGCACCGGTTATATCCTTGGGAGGAGCAAGATACTTTGTATCATTCATAGATGACTTCTCTAGGAGATGTTGGGTGTATCCAATTATAAGGAAGGCAGATGTGCTTACAGTCTTTAAAACTTTCAAAGCGCGGGTGGAACTTGAATCTGAAAAGAAGATCAAGTGTTTGAGGACTGACAATGGAGGAGAATATACCAGTGATGAATTTGATAACTTCTGTCAACATGAAGGTATCAAAAGGCAGTTCACAACGGCATACACTCCACAACAAAATGGAGTGGCAGAGCGGATGAACAGAACTCTATTAGAAAGAACAAGAGCAATGCTGAAGGCTGCAGGTCTAGGAAAGTCATTCTGGGCAGAAGCAGTCAATACCGCCTGTTATGTGATAAATCGATCTCCATCAACCGCAATTGAGCTAAAGACACCGATGGAGATGTGGACTGGAAAACCAGCTGATTATTCTCAATTGCATATATTTGGAAGTTTTGTGTACGTGATGTACAATACACAAGAAGTTAGCAAGCTGGATTCAAAATCCAGAAAATGTGTATTTTTGGGATATGCTGATGGAGTGAAGGGGTATCGCTTCTGGGATCCCACTGCCCACAAGGTAGTGATCAGCAGAGATGTAATATTTGCAGAAGGTAAAATGCAAATGGAAGAACATAATAGCATTCTAAAGGAGACTACAGCAGTCCATGTGAAAAATACTCAGAATCATGCTTCTTCTGAAGCTGTACCAGAGCATGAAGAGCAAGAACAAATAGAGTCTGAAACTCCTGAAGTTCGGCGGTCGACTCGTGAAAGAAGACCACCGGCTTGGCACTCAGAATATGTTACTGAAAGTAACATTGCATACTGTCTTCTAACAGAGGATGGAGAGCCATCAACTTTCCATGAGGCTATTAAAAGCACAGATGTGTCTATGTGGATCACAGCAATGCAAGAGGAGATTGAAGCTCTATACAAGAATAATACTTGGGATCTTGTTCCGCTACCACAAGGAAGAAAGGCCATTGGCAACAAATGGGTTTACAAGATAAAACGTGATGGCAATGATCAAGTGGAGCGGTATCGTGCAAGATTGGTGGTGAAAGGATATGCTCAGAAAGAAGGAATAGACTTCAATGAGATATTTTCTCCGGTGGTACGACTTACGACAATCAGAGTAGTCTTAGCAATGTGTGCTATATTTGATCTTCACTTGGAGCAGTTAGACGTGAAAACTGCATTTCTTCATGGAGAACTTGAAGAAGAAATTTATATGCTCCAACCAGAGGGTTTTGCTGAAACAGGCAAGGAGAACTTGGTTTGCAGGTTGAACAAATCTCTATACGGTCTCAAACAGGCGCCGAGGTGATGGTATAAGAGATTTGATTCCTTCATAATTAGCCTTGGGTACAACAGACTCAGTTCAGACCATTGTACGTATTACAAGAGGTTTGAAGAAGATTTCATCATTTTGTTGTTGTACGTGGATGACATGTTGGTGATAGGCCCCAACAAAGATCGAGTCCAAGAATTGAAGGCACAGTTGGCTAGGGAATTTGATATGAAGGACTTGGGACCAGCAAACAAGATTCTAGGGATGCAAATTTACCGAGACAGAAGTAAGAGGAAGATTTGGCTTTCTCAAAAGAATTATTTGAAGAAGATCTTGCGATGCTTTAACATGCAAGATTGTAAGCCAATTTCCACCCCACTTCCTATTAACTTCAAATTATCCTCAAGTATGTCTCCTAGCAATGAAGCAGAGAGGATGGAGATGTCTCGAGTACCGTATGCATCAGCAGTGGGAAGTTTAATGTTTGCCATGATATGTACAAGACCAGACATTGCACAAACAGTGGGAGCAGTTAGTCGATACATGGCAAATCCTGGTAGAGAGCATTGGAATACTATTAAGAGGATCTTGAGATACATCAAGGGTACCTCAGATGCTGCATTATGTTATGGAGGATCAGAATTTACTATCAGAGGTTATGTTGATTCAGATTTTGCTGGTGACCTTGAGAAAAGGAAGTCCACTACAGGCTATGTGTTCATAATTGCAGGAGGAGCTGTGAGCTGGGTTTCTAAACTTCAGACTGTTGTAGCATTGTCCACAACAGAAGCTGAGTACATGGCAGCTACACAAGCTTGTAAAGAAGCAATATGGATGAAGAAACTTATGGAGGAGCTCGGGCACAAACAAGAGAATATTCTTTTGTATTGTGATAGTCAAAGTGCCTTGCATATTGCAAGGAATCCAGCGTTTCATTCAAGAACAAAACACATAGATGTTCAGTATCACTTTGTTCGCGAAGTGGTGGAAGATGGAAGTGTGGATTTTCAGAAGATTCACACAAAGGAAAACCCAGCAGATGCTTTGACGAAACCGGTTAACACTGATAAGTATATATGGTGCAGATCCTCTTACGGCCTAGCAGAAACGTAAGTAGCATGAAGATGGCAAGTATAGAAATGATAGAAGAAGCACAGATAATCAAGTGTGAAGACTTGATTAACTCATCAAAGTCTTCAAGTGGGAGAATGTGAAATCACCCTAACATTGTTGACAAAATCAACAATGTTAGGCACCAATTTGTCAACAATGTTAGGCATAAATTTGGTGTCACCTACCTTGCCCTTGTCTTTTGCATGGATGTTTGCCTATAAATAGGCAATGCATCCAAGCATTATAGACACACCACAAGAGAGAAAGAAGAGAGGGTGAGGAGAGAGTAATCCCACAAAATTGTGAGGTATTTGTGAGATAATAAGTGAGGTGTTTTCTCCTAATAATAGTGAGATTTTTGTTGTTCTCCTATTATTAGAGAGAAGTTGTATTCCCACATTACTTAGTAAAATCCTTCTATATTTGCCCGTGGATGTAGTCAAATTGGGTAAACCACGTAAATTCTTGTGTGTCATTTCTCATTTTATCTTGTTCCTTATCTTTTGTCTTGTCGGGTTTGTATGACAGTATCCTAACAAAAAGAGGAGAGAAGACTAGTCAATCATACTATGATCACAATAGTCGTTGATATTAACATTATTGGGTTTATATTGGAGATGAGAGAGTTCACTGGAGTGGTGAAGTGGGTTAGGACTTCAAATATTTTGCTCGAAAAAAAAAATCTAGAGAGAGTAATGAATTTTTATTATTATGATGGATTTCCATTAACATTTCCCATGTGTTCTGATCCAGATAGAATACATAAGCAGAGCTCTTCTATAATTGCTAAGCGGAAGTCCTTTGCCATTCATCTTATTGCCGTGTAAGATGGCATCATGGGCATGTTCTTCTGGCGTTGAATTTTGAAAATTTTGTCTGTATAATAACGGATACTCTTTCTTATATAATTTTCACAACTACAACATGGAAACGATGAAAGCTGTAGGGTTACAAGCCAGACTACAAAACAGAGACTAGGTTACATAGGTTTAGAACTAGGAGCAACCATTAAACTATCAAAACATAACTATTTTACAAAAGCCTAACCCAAGCTCTTCACTGTCTACAAAAACAACTTAAAAATTTTAATGAGTAGCTTGTACAGTTGTTCGACTACTTTCTGAAGTTTCTAATACCATGATCATGTATTGTCTCCCTCGGTTCTTCTCTTTTCCTCTTGGGGAGAGATAGAGAAGACATGACCCTAGCAGACGCAACCTTCTTCACCAATAAGTTCCACAGGGTTTCATCTCCTTTTCTCTCTCGTTGCATTTTCAGTTTCAATTGCCTGTCACAGGTGAAGAAAATGGCAGCATTGTTAGTTACTGCAGGCCTGGCACAGTCTTGCAATAAATTATGACTAGGTGCCATGTATGTTATCGAAGCATTGATGGCAATCCTTCCATTGTTCCTAATTGGCGGCTAAATTGGTGGTTGCTACGCCTTGTGGAAGCTGAGGGAAGGGGTCCACCATGCGGCTCCATGCCTTCCTCTCAGTCCAGTTGGGCCATCCCCAGGTACAGCCGGACAAACCATAATGAAGATAAAAATATCTGTTGAAAATATCATCTTT
This sequence comes from Populus euphratica, assembly GCF_000495115.2. NCBI lineage: Eukaryota > Viridiplantae > Streptophyta > Magnoliopsida > Malpighiales > Salicaceae > Populus > Populus euphratica. Next base: position 345,848 of record NW_011500112.1, read on the forward strand.
ATCTGTCACATTGAAGTAGCCTCGCTTAGCCTTATTAGCTTAGTGCGATATCCCTATCTTCTCCATCAAAAACTGATTGAACCAGCCATCATTTCATTGGGATAAATGGGCAGAAATAACCCTTCTCTTAGATTTTTATGCAGAACCCAGAACGAAAGAATAACCACACAAAATTAGATAAAAACTAGAAGCTTTGGGGGGAAACGGCTAAGCAATTGTGACCAGCCAACGACCACTTTTATACTTTCAGGTGGATAAAAAAAAAAGGCACTGAAAAATCAAAAGCATTCCACTAGGCCAACCCTACATGACCATCAGCTACTAAAATGTGGTTCTCTGAATAAAAACGCAATGTCTCAACCACTATAAATGATTTTTATGGATCGTGTGGCAAAATACACTTTGCAAGTCATATTAAAACAGTGTATGATGTTACTAGCTTTTTAAATGATTTTTGTTTAAAAATATATTTTTAAAAAGAATTTATTTTTAATATTATTGTATCAAAATAATTATAAAACAAAAAAATAATTTGAAACAAAAAATTATTTTTTAGATTTTTTTTTCAAGAGTGTTAAATCTAATTAGAGGCACAATGTCATACAGGGCAAGATAATTTGAAAGTGAGCTAGTAACTCAATAATATTTACAGTACTTAAATAATAACTTTATATCCGATTGCTTATTTCTTGGGCTAATTAACTTTTTTTAAAAAAAAATTGATATATCTAGAAAAAAAAGGTTTCAAGTAAAGATATTCTTATTATTTTTTATGTGTTATGAGTTTTATTCTCTTCTTTTTATATGTGTTTTTTAATAGTTCTGAAAAATAATTAATATAATATTACTCATTATTCTTTACCAACATATAATTTTTTCGAAGGAAGCCAAGATGTAAGTAAAGGCTTCAAGTTTAGATTCTTGACAGCGCTTCCTTTATTTGGTGGGGATTGTAAGAATGAAGCACCACTTCATCACTCTAAAAAAATCTTCCAATTCCGGGAAAAAAGAAGAAGCAAAATTAATCCCAATAAAAATCTCTCTTCCCCTTGACCAACTGATGGCCTGAGAAACACGCAAGGCCAATTAGTTGTAAGAATAATTAATAATGCAAATGCACCATCAAAGCTCATAACTAAGCATGATCCAGCGAGTTAAAATAAACGATATTAGAGAAATTAACAAAATAAAGGGATTTTATTCAGATACCTGCAAAGAGGAACCCTGCAAGAATCAGTTTGGTCACAGATTGATGAGTGTAGTCTTAAGAGCTGCCCCATCCGCTTACACCTTGAGCATTTTCCATTAACCCGATTCTTACACAAGGCGAAGTGCTTGATCAGAAGCTGGAGACCTTCGCATGTGGAGAACTTGTTGCACGGACCCCGACGTTTATTGCTAGGTCCCAGGTCACATGGGCCGACGGTCGTGCACCCTTCTGTGCAAATGTGCTCTAAGCACTCCATTGCTTCACTTAGCTCCATGAACAATCTCTGCTCCTCTCTCTGCCTCCTTGTTCTCTTCTTCCTCTGCACACCATTTCACAATTTCAATTCGAACCGTGTCAGTCGTACTGTTTGCTTTTCTTCGATTATGTTTTCTTAATCCAACGATCAGAACTCACCGATTCAGCTTCGTCAATGAATTTGAGAATCTCGAGCTCAAGAAAAGGGTCATTCTCCTGCATGAACTTCCAACCTTCTGTCTTTTCTACAGCCTTGAAATTATCATACAACATCTTCATGCACTTGACATAAAGATCCGGTGAATCGCAGAGCCTAGCCAATTGGAGTACATCCACCACATTCTCGACGGTCAAACGTTGACCAACAGCCTTTGAACAGATGTGCTTCAACTGTGGGACCAAGTACACGTGTGACAACGCCAGTAGATGGATTCCATACTTCTCCAACTCCTCCTCGCTGCACCTGCACCAGAAGGGGGGGTGGGGGGCTCTCTCGTCATTTACCAGAAACTGAAGGCCATTTAATTAAGCTTCAAACTAATCAAAATTAGAAAAAGTAAAAACAATTAATAATAAGCCCGTCAACTTTTATTTATTTTCAGCCGTTGGATATTTACTTGGATTTCAAAGAATGATCGGCTGAGATAAGCACGTAGATTTATTAGGCCAGAAAGAAAAGATGAATAAAATAAATAACCCTTGAATAATATAAAAATAATAATGAAAATGAAAATAAACCTTGAGGAGTAGAGGAATTGAATGAATAGGGAAACGGCGTCGCATGGAACACCGAGGATAGGGATGATCTTCTCGGAGCTATGGTGTTTATGCGGCCTGTCTATGATATTTTCCAGTACCGGTGACACTGATGCCTGCCAACAAAAATAACAAAATATAAAATTCAGCATATCATTAAATATAAAAGAAATCAGCAATTAGAATATCAAAATTCAAAGCAAACCTGCCGTTTGTTAACATTTTGCCGATGATAAAAACAAAAAAGGATCTAAAAGATTTGGACCCTTTATGTTTTACGAAGATTACTCGATTTGAGAATCAATTAAGAAAACGGAAAGCGAAAAGCTACAAAGGAAAAGAGAAAAGGGACGTACGAGAGTGCCAGTGTGAGCCGGGATGCGGAGGCCACTGGACGTGAGGATTTGGACGTCTGGTTCAGGCAATGAATTATGATCGGAGAATTGAAAATGACTGCTCATGAGGTCGCCGGAGATGGTGGGGGTGGCAGCGGTTGCGGTGTTATGAGTTTCCTCCATATGATACACGAGTTGTTTTTGATGTGTTTTGTAATGAATATGGTAGATGCGTAGGCTGTCTCTGGTTTTATAGACAACTAAGGAGAGAGTCCTTTGTTTATTTCTTTAGGGGGGGGAAAATAGTAATGCTAGTAAAATATATTTTTAGAAAAATATATTTTATTTAAAAATATATTAAAATAATATTTATTTTATTTTTTGAGAACTTTAATCCATCGTTCAGCCAAATTAATTTTGTGCCTTTGGTGACAAGTTAAGAAAAGGTTGTATCAGAGTGATAAATGAACAGTCAACAAACATCTGAACGAGTAAAGTCAGAAAACGAAAAGGGAAAAATAAAAAAAAAATCAAGAAAATGTAGCCATGAATGTTTATTATAATTAATTTGTAAAGGGAATTTAATTACTTCATGACATATGTCATCAATTAATACTGTTTGTAAACAGTAACAAAACAATGATTGGTGTTCGAATGCATGCACCTGCCGAGCTCATCTGCTAAAGAAGTACATGATCGCTCCCTCAAAAAAATAGTATCTCCTCTGCATCAATATCAAATCGAGGTGTGCACGGAACATTATTTCATTTTTTTAAGGTTTTCATTGAATTCATGGTCACTGCCGGAGGCCACATATATATATATATATATATATTACAAAGTCAAAATCACATAAATCAGTATTTATATATATTAAATACTGATTTTTTTTGTCCATACTAAATTCATTTTTTTATTGTCCAATTTAAAACAAACTAATCACACCAAGATTATAGTTTATAGGTTAAATTCATGAGGAAGTGCCTAAAGTTTAATAAATTCGTCTAATAAATCATTGTACTTTAATCTTGGACATTAGCATCTTTGTACTTTCAATTTTTATTCAGTCACTTTGTATGAATTCATTTGATTTTATATTTAAAAAGATTTTTTAAAAAAATTATTTTTTTAAAATTAATAGTTGTTATGTTTTTAAATTATTTTAATATATTAATGTTAAAAATAAATTTAAAAGAATAAAAAATATTATTTATATATATTTTTAAATAAAAAATATTTTTAAAAGTA
>NW_011500112.1:352045-358674 GCF_000495115.2 Populus euphratica
CCGGCCCCCGGTGGGACGCCGCGGTTGCCAAAGAAAAGAAAGCCTCGTTAGCTGGGGCGGAGCGAGAGCGAAAAATTAGGAGGGATCAAATTAAAAAACTATTTTAAAAAAATTAAAATTTTAGTTATTTTTATTAAAATTATAAGTATTTATTAAAAAAATTTAAGAAAAACTTTTTCTTATAGGGGTAGGGCCCATATCAACCCCCTGTCTCCGCCACCACTCATTAGCATCATTTTTTTTTATTAATAATGTTATGCTATCTTCAAATTAATTATAGTTTAATAAATTAGGATAATTTTTTTAGATAATGCTATTGTTTCATGCACTATGATTATGTCTCAAAATATAAGATATGTATATAGCAAAAGGAAATTCTTATATTATATAAGTGATTTCAATCAAGTTCCTAATGAAAAGAGTTGCCTACATATCTTGTATTCTATAACCTAGAAGCATAGTTTTAAAACCCGGCCCGGCCCGGCGGGTTAACCCGGGACCCGGCCGACCCGGGGCTGGAACCGAGCCGGGTTGATGAAAAAATAAGGTAAGCCATGACCCGGCTTGACCCGGCCGACCCGACGGGTTGACCCGGAAACCCGGATGACCCGGCAAAACTCGGTCAAAAACCCGGTGGTAACCCGTTGACTTTTATTTATTTTTTTATTAAAACGACGTCGTTTTGAATTTTTTTTAAAATAGAAATTGACCCGGCTGACCCGTTCGACCCGGTCAAAACCCGGTGACCCGGTCAAAACCCGGAAAACCCGGAACCCGGACCTTGGACCGGGCCAGCCACCAGGCCGGGTTTAAAAACTATGCCTAGAAGAAACAGGTTATGGCATATCGGTTATTAGGATACCATATCTTATATGGAGGTCTTTTATCTTCAAAAAGGCAATTACATGTTTTCGTATTTTTTAGCTATAATGGTCTAAATCATTCCTTCTTTTCATTGAAAGATGATATATCGAAGGTATTCTTATTCAACAGATTCAACATTGGATAAGTTATTTAGTATTTGAGATGATGGTTAATCAATATGTTCAAATGCTTAAATTTCTTCTTTTTAGTCTAAGTAATTCCAAGCTTATGGTAAAAGTTTAAGTACCTGCAAAAATAGTCCATATCAAGAGGACTTAAAGACTCTTCGATGATAAAATCAGTATATATGAGAAAAAGAATAAATGTATTGAGGCAATAAATAGCTTAAAAGAGCCTTAAATTTAAAGAACAAAAATATTTATTTTTGAGTTTTAAGTGGATTAATACTCTAAAATCTATAGGAGTTTATCTTATAAGATAAAATGTTATGAACACTTACTTTAATGGTTTATGGAGGTATTGATACCCCCTGAATCTTGTGATTTTTAGAGAAGGGAAGGACTGAAAAGTCCCTTACTTTTGACAGAATTAATGAGAGATAAATATTTCTATATATATTAATAAAATAACAAGTATGGTAGGTCCCTTAAAAGATCTTATATATACCTATAAGTATAGAAAAATCATGTTTCCTTGGGTTTTGTTAACCACCAAGTCCAAGTTCTTTGGATTGCAATGTTTGCTAGATCTACGGTACATTGGGCTTACATAACTGTCAAGCCTAACTTCTATGGGTATGACATGTTTGTTAGACCCATGTTGTCATGGACTTGGTTGACTTATAAGTCTAAGTTCTTTAGGTTTGTCATACTTGCTAGAGCTATATCGGCTTAAGCTTGATTGAGTATCAAGCCTAAATGCTTTAGGCTTAACATGTTGGTCAAACCCATATTACTTTAAACTTGGCTAACTATCAAATCTATGTTCATTGAACCTGGTATGTTTACCAGATCCACATTATCTCGAATTTAGCTAATTGCCATGTCTAAGCTCTTTTGAATCTGACATGTTTGTCATACCTATGCTATCTTGTGTTTGGCTAGTTTCCAAGTCTAAGACTTATAAGTTTGACTTGTTTGTTAGACTTCGGCTACCTTGGATTGTGTTGATTATCAAATCCAAGTTCTTTAGGTTTAGTGTGTTGTCAAACCTATCTTTTTTTTTATTAAGATTTTCTCTATTTATAAAAATCTTAACCAAATAATCAAACTCGTTAGTTTTCCTCAAGCTTATAATGCGTAATCTTGTGTTGGAGGCTTAAGAAATTTTCAAGTAGATAATTAGCCAGTATACATCTTGTCTTCCTTTGTGAATAGGCGTTATTGATTTATCTAAAAGATTTTCTTGGAAAAAGAATGCAAAAAAATATTTTAGAAAGACCACCTAATGATGCACAATAAATATCGTAGGCTTTTGGCCCTCCGAAGGTTCTAGATGAGGTGTCATTTGTATTTCATTCCTATATTCTATTCTTTCTATTACTTTAATACCTTTTTTCCAATATTCTTTAATTTAGAAATTTTCAATGTTTCACTAAAAGAGAGTAATTTTACAGTAAAGAGGATTTCTTTGGCTAGGGAAACTAGATTTTCTTCCTTTGTGTTTATATAAAACCTCTTTCAATTTTTTCTTTTCTATACCATTATGACTTTTAGGGAAAAAAAAGAGGAAACATATCTTCTAAAGATGATTTTAGTTCCATATCATAGGGATTAACCCTAGATTTCAGAGGGACAATGCTCAACGTTCTTCTACTGCTAGAAAGGATGAGAACTTTCCTCAGAAGGTTTCAAACTTAAAGGGACAGCCGAGGTTGCCTAAGATTCTCATGGATGACACATGAAGTTTGTTGACTTGGGACCAAGTAACTCTAGTTAATCCTAGTTAGTCATCAGATTACATAACAGTGACCTTTAAAGTTAATGACTGTATTTCTCAAGTCACCAGCAAATATAGTGAGGATGATATTATCATTATTGCCTCCTATGCCATTTAAGTTTGGATACTCATTTTTTTTATAGGGATTTGTAAATAATGTTTTTAGATACTATAATATTAGTCCTGTTCAAATTCATCGTAATGGATGGATCATTCTATCCCTATTTGAAAAGTTATTTAGGATCTTAAATAAAAAGCTTACGATCAGGGTATTTTGGTAGTATTATACCTTGATCAATAACACTATAGGGGAACCTTTAATCCTCTTGTTTTTTTTTCTTTTTTAGTTTTATCAATAGGCAAAATGGGTTAATGAATAATATCATGAGGGGAAATTCCACCTATTCCAAAAAATGAAAGAAGCAATGGGTAATAATAAGGTTTGATGGCTTAGTTAGACCTCCGAATATGCATAGTCTAATATAAAGTTATACTCATTATTGGAAGACACTCGTAGCTAATATAAATGACAAGCCTTTCTTGGGCTCAGAGGAGGGAAGTGTCTTCACTAGGTTGAATAATCTCTATACTGAATATAACATTGATTATTTGGCTAAAGGGCTATATGGAATTTTGGGTAATTTCACTTTCATATATTTTTTTTATTTCAATATCTTTCATTCCTTAATTGTTTCTTTTTGCATGGTCTTTACCTAGGTTCAATCAATCCTAATTCAACGGGTCTACCCCTTCCATGCCCAGTCATATGTCTACATCCTCTTACGGCAGCGGTTTTTTTTCTAAAGACAGTCGACCATTGATCTGAAGATGAAGGGTTAGGTCTTCCATTCAAATAAATATTGAGGAGATTTTCATAATCCAAGGCTAAGGATGTTCCTGAAGACATCTCACTAATTGACTTTCTTGCTGAAATGGTGTGTTAAAAGGCAACACCTAGGGGTTTTTTTTTATATATATTAATGATTCTTTTTATGATTCTTTTTGTATTTTTTAATTTATATTTAAATTAATACCCCTTTTCTCTTTCATTTTTCTAGAGAGCTTATTTTAAATGAAAATTATTTTTTTAGTCATGCATTTAAATTTAAACAGTTTTTCTAATTCATCTATTTTTTTTTTTATCTTTTATATGGATGAGTTTTATTTTTTAAAATATTTTTAATATATACAGCCTTGCATAATTTTTTCTATTTTATTCAATCAATTTAATTATGTCTATATTTCTATTATTACTTGTTTAAATAAAAAAAAATTAATAAAAAAATTTGGTAAATACAATCAATTAAGTGTCTTGTCTTTTGAGATTAAATATCTTAATCTACATTTATCTCTTGATTTTTCAAGTTTTATTTTTAGATAATATTAATTATTTTTTATTTATTTATTCGCATATATAGTTGTCAATGTTTTTCAATATATGTATGTATAAAATTTTTATTTGAACTTAGATTTTTTCAACTACATAAATATATTAAAAAAATTGTATATATAATCTTTTTATAAAAATAAAAATATTTAACTAGTGAAGCATGGGTGACATATATACATATATATTACTAAGAGTTGATGTACAATGCTTCTTCTTCTTCTTCTTTTTCTTGTTTTTTTTTTAAAACATAAATAAATGCATACGTATATAGGGAGATCCACGAGCGAATTATTGTATTTCGCTCCAACTTTTGTGATTTTATTATTCTAAAAGGTCGAAAATCATAATTATAAGGGCAAAAACAAACTTTGGCATTTAGCATTTTCTCTTCTATCCTATCAATCATTGTTATTAGAGTTAAGTTAAGTATATTTTTTAAATATAAAAAAATGTAATTTCATTAATATTATCGATATTACATTATTATCTTGGTTTTTATAAGAATCAAGCAAATATGGCATTTTGAAATTCTTTTGTATTTTATTTTTCTTCCGTCTCCTTTTATATATATATATATGGATGGGTGGTTTTTCTTATATTTAAAAAAAGATGATAACGTGTAATAAAAGAAAAAAATAGAGGAAAAAATAAAATAAAAAAATAAGAAAGAAACAGGAGAAAACAAATGTTAAATAGGCGGGTGATGACTTGAAACTTCCTGCATTAAAAACTGCATTCAAACAAAACCAATTAAAACCTACAGATTTGATGAATAAATCTCAGGGGAGACTTGCTGGACTTTGGTTTGGATTTGGACCTAACTCAGTGTTGGATTAAACATGATTTCAAGGTCCAAATTTATTGGGCCTTTACTTGGTTTGGACTGACCCATTGAAATCTCTTTCCTTCAGTGTCGGTCCTTGAAACCAAGGAAAATAAATAATAATAATAATAATTAAAAAAAAAACATTGTCATCCTTGTTGTTTTGAGCTTCACTCGAGTTATTTTGAGAATGTATTCGAGCGAGAGGATTTCTTTCATCACTTGGGAAAAACCCTTCATGAAAGAAAATGTAATTCTATTTTTATATAGCCTGGAAAAAGTTTGTGTATCTTATACTAGGTTATAATATTTTTAAAAAATTAAAAAATTAATAATAAATATATTTTCAACATAAATATAATAATAAAATATTATAATTCATGATTTATTAACCTTTATATAAAATCACTCATATTATTATTCTACATTCATTATTTTAAAGAGGTCATTACAAATATACTCATTTCCTATATATATACAACTCTTAGCAGGTATAAATTCATCATTTTAAAAAACTATTTTAAAATTATTTTTGCTCAATATTAAGTTAGACATTGAGTTTTTTTTATTGACAACAAACAATATATTGTTAAGGATGAAAGACTTTTTAAATATTATATTCAGTATAACCCTTTCTAACACCTAGTATCTTGAAAATTGATAGGTTCTTAATGTATGGGTTTTCTCTACCCACTTTTTTATAAATAAAAAACATCATTTTCTCAGCATATTAACTTATCATTGCTAATGATTGTATAATCGAACTGACTTTAAAAATAATAAATATATTCATTTCTAAAACTTCATGATAAGTGAGGTAATCAACTATATTGATATTGACTTTAATAATAATTATTTTTTTAGATTGTTTTGTTGAGTCTTATTTTTTTTACTATGATTTATTTAATTATTAATATTTCACTTATAAATCATGTCATATACAAAAATAACATTATTTAAATAATATTTTTATAAGTTCTTGGAAAAGACTAAAGGGGTCATGTATAATACAGCTTAAATTTAATATCTTTAGATAAAACTTACTATATATATATATATTAACTATAATAACTTTCTTTATATATAAATAGTAACATATATGTAAATAATATTGTATACATGAATGAACATCATTATATAACTTAATTAACTTAATTGTCGTTCTTAAATTTAGAAATTTATTGATTATGAACTTTTTATAATGACAAGTTCAACTTTGAATTTTTTGTTAAAAGCTTTTTAAAATGTCTTTGCACTCTTATTGAACTATACAAATCATATTGAGTATTCTTTAATCTATTTAAAATGTAATTTTTTATATAAAATTACTATGATTCCATACATCCAAATCTACAATAATAATAAAATCAAATTTCATTATTTGATAACTTTAACATTTTTTTCCTACAAAAACTTAACTAAATTCGAGATGAGCATATAAATCAATATTTTATGTTATTATAATTTAAAGTTCAATCCATTCAACGTTTTAATTTTTTCACCATGCATCACAAAAGATGATGGTAGAATTCTTATTGCCGAAGCATTATATATTGAAACAATACTGTTTAAAAATATTAATTTTTAAGTTAAAAACATGATATTAAATTTATAGTAAAGCCTTAAGATCATAGTCAAAATATGTGATATTAT
>NW_011502133.1:0-7568 GCF_000495115.2 Populus euphratica
AAGAAATCTAAGGAAAGTGAAGAGGGAATTAAAACACAAGTGACAAATGAGAGTTTGAGTGAAAAGGAAGGTGAGATAAATGAGTGAGAAAGGAGATGATTCAAGAAAAATTGGAGTTAAAGTGAATGCTTTAGAATTTGTTCCTAGAGCACCATTTCCACAAAGGTTAGGGAAACCTAAACATGATCTTATGAACTCAAAAATCTATGAATTGTTCAAACAAGTGAAAGTTAATATTCCACTCCTTGATGCAATTAAACAAGTCCCGTCTTATGCAAAGTTTCTTAAGGATTTATTCACAATCAAAAGGAGATTGAATGTGAAAGAAAGAGTCTTTCTAACTGAACATATTAGTGCCATCATCTAGTTTAAGACCCCTCCCAAATACAAGGATCCTAGTTGTCCTACCATTTCATGCATTATTGGAAGTCATAAGATAGATCAAGCTTTGTTGGATTTAGGAGCAAGTGTGAATTTAATACCCTACACTGTTTATAAACAATTAGTTTTAGGAGAAATCAAGCTTGCTTGAATCACCCTTTAATTAGCTGATAGGTCAATCAAGATCCCTAGGGGTATTGTTAAGGATATGTTGGTCCAAGTAGAGAAATTAGCTGATAGGTCAGCCTATTGATTTTGTAGCGTTCGACACTACACTTATTCAAGGATTTAATGCTCCTATCCCAATCATCTTAGGGAGACCTTAGCTACATCCAATGCCTTAATTAACTGTAGGAATAGGGTGATAAAATTGTCTTTTGGGAATATGATTGCGGAGATGAACAAATTCAATGTTTCCAAATAAATTGGTTAATATAAGGACATTAGAGAGGTAGATTTGATCCAAACAGTTTGTCAAGAACACTTTGAGAAAGAGTGGATAAAAGATCCATTAGAGAGAATTTTAATTCATGATGAAAAATTTTATTCTTTGAAATATAATGATGAGGAAGTAAGAAAGCTCAAGACTTATCTAGATCCAATGCCTATTATGTCAATAGGTCAATGGACCCTATTGTTTGAGTCTTTAATTTTAGCTCAAGTGAAAGTTAAGGCATCTCTTGTCTAACCTTATATATATATAAAAAAAAAAGCCTTTACCAAGTGATCTTAATTATGCATTTCTAGGGGAAGATGAATCATATCCTATTGTGATCTCATCAAAACATAGCATAGAGCAAGAACAAAAACTTTTGAGAGTGGTGAAAAAACACAAGAAAGTAATTAGGTGGACAATTACTAACTTGAAAGGAATTAGCCCTCTTTTGTATACATATAGAATCTATCATAAAGAAGAGGCTAAATCTGTGAGGCAAATGCAAAGACGATTGAATCTAAACATGAAGGAAGTAGTGAGAGGTGAAGTGCTTAAGCTACTTGATGTAGGTATCATTTATCCCTTTGCAAACTCAAAATGGTTTAGTCCAACACAAGTTGTCCCTAAAAAATCTAGAGTCACGGTAGTGAAGAATAAAAATAATGAGCTAGTGCTAACAAGAATCCAAACTGGATGGCGTATGTGCATTGATTATCGTAAGTTGAACATGGTGACTAGGAAGGACCATTTTTTGCTCCCTTTTTTAGACCAGGTGCTTGAAAGAATAGCTAAAAGAGCTTTCTATTGTTTTCTTCATGGATACTCGGGTTATAACCAAATTGAGATTTCCTTAAAAGATCAAGAAAAAATCACTTTCACTTGTTCTTTTGGTTCTTATGCTTATAGAAAAATGTCCTTTGGCTTATGTAATGCACCAACCATTTTTCAAAGGTGTATGATGAGTATCTTTAGTGACATAGTGGAAAATTTTTTGGAAGTTTTCATGGATGATTTTTTAGTTTATGGGGATTCTTATGAGTTGTGTTTAATGCATTTAGAAAAAGTTATTAAAAGGTGTGAAGAGAGCAATCTTGTAGTCAATTGGGAGAAGTGTCATTTTATGGTGACACATGGCATTGTCTTAGGTCATACTATCTCTTCAAAAGGGATAGAGATAGATAAGTCAAAAGTTGAAATCATTCAAAAATTACCTATTCCTAGGACTGTGAAAGATGTGAGATCTTTTTTAGGACACACTGGTTTATACCGAAGATTTATTCATTCTTTTAATACCATTATCAAACCATGTGTAACTTGTTGTCACAAGATGTCTAGTTTGATTGGACATCAAAATGTCAAGAAGCTTTTGAAAAGCTTAAAGGGTTGTTGACAACTGCACCAATCATGCAAGCTCCTGATTGGTCTTTACCATTTGAACTGATGCGTGATGCTAGTGATTTTATGGTAGGGGCTCTTTTAGGATAAAGAAAAGATAAGAAGCCTTATGTCATTTATTATGCTAGCAAGACTTTAAATGATGCTTAATTAAATTACACTATAGTTGAAAAAGAACTCTTAGTTGTGGTTTTTGTATTAGACAAGTTTAGGTCTTATTTGGTTAGATCTCTTATTATTGTTTTCACTGATCATGCATATTGAAATACTTGCTCATAAAATAAGATGCCAAACCACGTTTGATTCGATGAATCCTCCTACTCCAAGAGTTTAACCTTGAAATTCAAGATAAAAAAGGAGTAGAGAATGTAGTGGTTGATCATTTATCCCGTCTTTCAAGTGATAAGACCATAATTGATGAATCTCTAATAAATGAACTCTTTGCTGATGAAAATTTATTTTGTGTAGGTACTGTCTCTTACATTGGTTCTCCATGATATGCTAACATATCAAATTACCTAGCCACAAGTTAGATTCCTTCTCATTGGTCTAAACTTGACAAATAAAAATTCTTGCACAATGTGTGTACATTTTTTTGGGATGACCCTTATCTATTTAAATATTGTCCTGATCAAATTGTTAGGTGGTGCATCCCTGATCATGAAATTCCAAGTGTCATTAATTTTTATCATGCATTAACCTGTGGTGGGCATTTCTTTTCTAAAAAAACCATTACCAAGATCTTGTAGTGTGGTTTTTATTGGCCCACCATGTTTAAAGATGCTCATGCTTTTGTGTTGCATGTGATTGATGTCAACGACTAGGTAACCTCACTAGGCATAACATGATGCCCCTTAACCCCATTCTTGTTTTGAAAATATTTAATTGTTGGGGGATTGATTTCATGGGACCTTTTCCAAGTTCATATGGCTACCAATTCATCCTTGTAGCTATTAATTATATATCTTCATGGGTGAAGGCCATTGCATCTCGAACCAATGACCATCGAGTTGTGGTCAAATTCTTGAAAGAAAATATTTTATCTTATTTTGGCATGCCCTGGGCTATGATTAGTGATGGGGGAAAGCATTTTTGTAATAAGCTCGTTGGGATGTTGATGAGAAAATATGGTGTAATTCACAAGGTTAGTACCCCCTGTCACCCACAAACTAATGACCAAGCTGAGTTGGCAAATAGGAAGATCAAGAACATTTTAGAGAAAATAATCAACCCAAACTGTAAAGATTAGTCCTTACGACTAGTTGATGCTTTGTGAGCATATCGTACTACTTACAAGACCTCTTTAGGAATGTCTTCTTATAGGCTAGTTTATGGAAAGCCTTGTCGTCTCCCTGATGAGATTGAGCACCATGCGTATTGGGCCATGCGAAAATTTAATAACAATGAAAACGAGGTTGACAAAAATAGAAAGCTTTAATTGGATGAATTAGAGGAGTTGAGAAATGATGCATTTGAAAATGAAAAAATTTCAAAACATAAGATGAAAACTTTACATGATAAACATATTCTTAGAAAATCCTTTCATGTTGGTCAAAAGGTTCTCTTGTATAATTCACAATTACATTTGTTTCTTGGGAAGTAGAGGACAAAATGAATTGGTCCATTTGTGATTAAATCCATTTCTGAACATGATGCCTTTGAGGTAGAAAATCCTAAGAATGTAAATGTTTTCAAAGTAAATGGTTATCGATAGAAACCTTATCTTGAAAACTTTGTGTTGAAGTTGAGACATTGGATCTTGAAGATCCAATACCATTGTAGTATCACAAGTAATGAGTTTTTTTTTCTTTCCTTTTTTTTTTAGTTTTCTAACTCTTGTATTTACTTATTCATGCATTAGGGACAATGCATTATTCTAAGTTGGGGGGTGTGAGGTTCTTTATTTACAAAAAAAATAATTTGGTTTTATGTTTTCTTTTAGTTGTGATATGCAGGTAAAAAAAAAAGAATCAAGCAGGAAGTCAGCTCATGTCCAATTCAATCAGACATTTATCCTTGAAAAAAAAAGGAGTAATAATTTTCTAATCTTTATTCTTTTCTTCTCTGTTTGTTTTACATTGAGAATAATGTAAAAATTAATTTTAGATATTTAATTATGTTGAATGCTTGAGATGACCATGCTTATTTGGAAAAAAAAAATTACATTCGTAGGTGAGTAAGACTTGTTTAGGATCAACATTATATTTTTGGATTCATTATTATGTTGAACATTGCATGCTTTAATTTGGGATATATAATATCTTATAAAGCAAAATATAGCATACTTTTGTTTCTCTTTAAGATTATTGAAGTACATCTTTCCTTGTAAAAATTGTGTGAGTTGTGTGATAAGTGTGATGCTTTACTTGTGATCATCCCTTTTGATCTAGTCCTAAACAAGGTTTAAGTAAACAGAATAATAATTATTAGACAATTAAATAAATAAATATGTACAAAGTTCTATCTACTCCAATGTTTTGAGTTGCTCAATAACTAGAGATATTCATCACAAATATTTATCTTTACATCAAACGACAGCTTGAAATATCAGTATGCAAAAGTACTTTAAGTTTATGACTTTGTGAGTAACCAGGTGCATTCATCATAAATGTTTATATTCGCATCAAAAGAAAAGTGACCACTTAAAGACAGAATAAATAATATCTTAAAAAAACAAAAAAAACAAAAAAATATAGATATTTCTCTAGTTTGTTACCTTGTTTGTAGTAGTGCGAAGGGAAGATCACAAGTTGAGTTTTCACGTGAATCAATCATGTTGTTGCATGATAAATACGATTGAATTTGAAATTCTGTATGGATATTTGATTTAGAGAATCTCAGTATGTTTATTTTTCTTAATTTTCTATTGTGTATATACTAAGTTGAAGATACTAATGTTTGTATGATAGGTCCTTCAAGTGTGATGAGTTGAGACTAATTATAGTTATTATTATTCTTTTTATTTCAATGGTTTTATGTTTTGTTTTGCTTGAGGACTAGCAAAATCTAAGTTGGGGGGTGTGATTGTGCATCAAAAGTATCATTAAGTCTCTTATTTTACATATGTATTTATTGTTTTTGTTTGGGTTTTTATAATAATTGATGTGCTTTTTAGTAATGAAGTTTCTTTTAATGTTTTGCTAGACTTTTGGAGCTTAAACGGATTATGTTAAAAAATTTAATGTTGGAAATCAGAACAAAGAATTGAAGAGAAATTTAGTTAAAGTTTAAAGCAAATCTTAGTTCAAATAAGTGCTCCAAATTTTCCTTAAAAATCAATTCTATTCCAATTCTAGAAAAGATTATCATATGATTTATTTCAAGCCCAAACTTGCCTTATATTGTGTGCAAACTTCAACCATCAAAAACTCAACATTTCAATGTCAATCCTAGCCCAAATAATAGCTACATTTGTATTCCTATATGATGCTTAAATTCATCTCCAAATCAGCCTTCAAATCAGCCCAAGCACAATCCATGATCTTACATGTCCACACAACAAATAACAATTGATTTATTTTGGATAATCTGTTGATCTAAGAAGGCAAGCACATGGATGAAAAGCTGGAGTAGATATTGTTACATTATTTTGGGTTAAAAAGAAGAAAGATAGAGCTCATAAATGAGAAAGAAAAACATGCATCAAAGTGGTTGCAAAGTTGACCTAATTTGATTTTTCATAACACCTTTTGATGTTTTGCCCATAACTTTTGACTTAGGTATCCAAATAAGTTGTTCTTTAATGATATGGAAAGGTGATTGAATTTTCCATAAATATGTCTCCAATAGACATCTCAAAAAAAGACTTCTAGGAGGGTATAAATTGTTATCCAAAGTTAGCATCATATTTGTTTCCGAATTTTTACTGAGATTATGTTGTTTTCTTTTTTGTAGATTTTAGTTTTTTAGTTTGTAAAACTTATTATTTTAGTTTGATTCAAGTTATTTCATGTTTATTAAAGTGTTTTTATATATAATTATGGTTAGCTAATCTCTTTCTTGGATCCAAATCAAGGATGATGGTGATTGAGGTGAGTTCTTTATGATATGAATGAATCTTAATGTTTATCTACTCATTTTCTTCATGAATGTTTTATTATTGCAAGGAAATTTTAGAAATCATTTAGGTAATGTTATAATCTTGAATTTTTATGCACAAACTTTAGTTTTGGTATAGAGATTGCTTAATTCAATGTCTTACTTAATATGAAAGTATTTGTTCATTCTTAAGCAATAATCAATCTTCTTCTTTTTAAACTTCATTGTAATATCTTCCGCTCTAATATGACCATCATTGATATTAGATTATCTTATATATCTTGAAGGAATCACCAATACACCACCATTAAAATTGATTTGGACCAAGACTTACTTTTTCTTGTCATTTAAAATCTATTTACACGTTTTCATCTTTGAAAACAAATCCATCAATTATTTTCAACCAAGTTATTGTTAATTTAATTTCTCATGAGTTCTTTTTGTTACCTAGCTTAATTTCCAGATGTAGCTCTATGTAGATATGACCTCGATCTTACTGAGTTAATTGCTACATCGCATACTCGTGCACTTGCGAGTTAAAATAAGCTGATCATAAAAAGCGGTCAAGCAACTGACAAACAAGGTCTTCTTTAGTCAGATTCCCAAGACTATATCGAACATGTTTTTTTATGAAATAGTGGCCATAAATCATGAATTACACGATGCACATCTCCACTAGGATACGTCTCAAGAGTCAATAGATGATTATCTAAAGACCCCTTACTCAGGTCATCCTTAATGAATAATATTTTATCTTCATGGTTTACAGATATCATTCCTAAAGAATGAAATTGTGTATTGCAAGTCCATCTAGCACATCGATGATAAAATTTTAGTTGTTTTACACAACATTTCATTGCAAAAGTGCTTTTATATGTTCCAAGCATGTATGAAATGAAAGAATTGTAAGACTCACCTGATAATCGGACGTTTGCTTCAATTAGCCAGCGAATCTCTTCAGGAATTCCATGGTCATTAACAACCTCAATCTTACACACCCAGCTTAGTAAATTTTTGTAATCGCATTTTGAGGCACAATGGAAAAATACTTTTTTAATTTTTTAAAAGTGGTGTCCATTTTTTAATTTGAGAAGTGGAAAAGAGATGCAAAGAGAAGAGAAGGAATAAGGAATTGAACAAATTTATACACAGATATCAACTATCATGGGAAATTGAAAGAACCGACTTAAGAGTCATAGAGTATCGTTATCCGCCATTTAACTGGGGTAAGAGAAACTAACAAACCAAGAGTCACAAACAAAACAAAAACACAAAAACAATGTGAGAAAAACAAAATAATCAACCTTTATATACAGGA
>NW_011502133.1:7956-13443 GCF_000495115.2 Populus euphratica
CCCTATAAGGATACACATGTTTCTCAATAAATGGACTACTCCATCATGATCCTAGCTCTCTAGGAAATAAATAGAGTCAAGAATTATAAAACAAAATGTTTTGACCAGTATTAACTTTTTGACAATTTTCATAAGTTTTGCAGAATGCATGCATATTCTTGAAGATGGTGAGCTAATAATATCTATTTTGAAAGATTTTTATAGTTGTCTTTTTTTACAAGAAGTAACTCTCATATACTTCAAAATGATAAAGTTTAATGACACTACTTATCCCATTGTCAGGAATGAATCTTTGAATTATTTGATTAGGACAATATTTGAATAAATAAGGGTCATCCCAATAAAAGTTTTGCACGTCGCTCAAAAAATTTCTTTTGTCTTGGGTACTCCAATGAGCTGGCAAAACTTCTCAAGTAAGAAAAATGTTATTTTTATCATACCAAGGCATTAGACTAAGAGAAAATAAGGATTCATCATAAAGGTAATCATTGATTGGTGTGATATTAGATGTCGAATCTATTCTCACTCTTAACAAAAGATCTGCATTAACATTTTCGGTGCCTTTTTCATCCGTGATTTCTTCTTGAGAATAAATCATTTGCAAATCTTTAAATTCATCCAACTCATTTTTATTGAAAGTAGATTCAAGTTGATCATAAACTAATTCCTCAATATGATCTACTTCTTATAATTCATTATCATCTCTAGGTTGCTTGCAAATATTGAAAATATTCATCTCTAGTGTCTTGTTTCCAAATGATAGCTTCATTAGTACGTTCCTACAATTAATTAATGTATTAGAAGTTGCAAGAAATGGACATCCTAAAATAATAGGAAATGAATTACATGCTTCAATAAGTTGTGTGTCCAACATAATAAAATCCATAGGATAAATGAATTTATCGACTTGTATTAACACATCTTTAATTATTCCTCTAGGCACTTTTATAGATCTATCAGCAAGTAAGAGAGTTATAGAAGTTGGTTTTAACTCACCTAGATTGAGATTTTGAAAAACTAAATACGGAAGTAAATTCACACTGGCTTCAAGATCAAGTAAGGCTCTTTTAATTTTATGTTCTCCAATAATGCAAGAAATTATAGGACAATCAGGGTCTTTATATTTCAAAGCATTATTGTTCTGAAGAATGACACTTACATATTCAGCTAAAAAGGTTTTCTTTTTCACATTCAGTTTTCTCTTCACAGTGCATAGATCTTTCAAAAATTTAGCATAGAAAGGAACCTATTTAATAGCATCCAGCAAAGATATATTGATCCTTATTTGTTTGAAAGTTTTAAAGATTTCAGAGTTGTGATTAAATTTTCTTTGTTTGGTCATGACATGAGGAAATGGAAATGCTGGCAGGGAATTAGTCTTTTCTTTGCAATTTTCAGATTCAACCCCTTCTTTACCCTCAGAGATTGACTCATCATCTTTCTTACAAGGTTCAAGAGTGAGTTTTTCAATAACCTTACCAATGCGAAGAGTAGTGACTGATTTGACTTGATTCATATGTTGGCTTACAGACCTACTTGCATTTGCATTGTATTTCCCCTTGGGATTTTGCTGTGGTTGAGATGGAAACTTACCTTTCTCTTGAAAACTGAGAGCATATGTCAATTTTGCAAGAGTATCTTTAAAATCTGTCATGTTTTGAGCAAATTGAGTATTGACTGTCTCTTGCTTTTCAATGAATGCATTCAATGTTTCCTCAAGATTTTTTCTAGGAGGTGGAGCATAAAAAGTTACATATCCATGAGAATTTTGAAAATTATAATGTGCTTGAAATGATGGTTGTGAAGTTTATGCATTATCACTCTTCCAACTGAAATTTGGGTGATTTCTCCAACCAGGGTTGTATGTTTGCAAGTACGGGTTATGATTGGACCTTTGGAAACTGTTTAAAACATAGGCTTGTTCATAGGGACATTCCTTAAAAGAAGACAAGGTTGGACATTCATTGATTAAGTATTCATTGGTTTCATAGATTTGACACACAATGTGTTGAACAAATTTTAATTGACAACTCTTTTTCAATTCTAGTGCCTCGACTTTTCTAGCTAAAGATGCAAACTTGGGTTGGAGGTCATGATCTTCCCTAAGGTTGTACATACCTCCACTAGATGTATGAGGTTGGATTTTACTTGGAGTATGATACGTGCCTATAGTGTTCTAATTTTGAGCATTTTCAGCTAGCAAGTCTACGTACTCCATTGCTTCATTAGGGTCTTTATCTTCAAAGGTTCCATTGCACTTCAATTCAACCATTTGCCTATCTTTAGGTGTTAAGCCTTCATAAAAATATGAAACCAATCTCCATATCTCAAAATCATGATGAGGGCAAGTATTAAACAAGTCTCGATACCTATCCCAACATTGGTGAAATGTTTCTCCTGGTTTTTGAGTGAAAGTGGTGATTTATCTTTTGAAAGAGTTTGTTCTATGAGATGGGAAAAACTTCTTTAAAAACTGTTGTTGCATTTCATCCTAAGTACAAATGGATCCTGGTCTCAAGTTTTGTAGCCATGTTTTAGCTTTATCTTTCAATAAAAAAGGAAAAAGCTATAATCTGATGGTGTTCATGCTACAACTTTTACCTTCTTTTCATGGCTTAGATTTAGAAAATCCATACTCGCATTTAAAGGAATTTAAGGAGGTCTGTAACATGTATAATGACTCAAATTATAACATGAACACCATCAGATTAAAGTTTTTTTCTTTTTCATTAAAAGATAAAGCTAAAACATGGCTACAAAATTTAAGACCTGAATCCATTCATGTTTAGGATGAAATGCAACAACAGTTTTTAAAGAAGTTTTTCCCATCTCTTAAAACAAACTATTTCAAAAGACAAATCACCACTTTCACTCAAAAATTAGGACAAACATTTTGATTAGTACTTAAAAGTGCATTTTTATCAAGGTTTTATATCATCATTTTGCACTTGAAGTATCAATAACTCCTTAACTAAAGCATGTTTTATAATAATATATTTAATAATATAAGATACCTTTAATTTATGGTAAATGTTCATTTTAAATACAGACCTATCACATAAATGAAAGGATTGATTGATGAATTTAAGAACTGAAATTGAAAGGATAAAGAGATGGCGAAACTTAGAAAAGAGATGTCGGTGCAATCCAAACCGGAACACTATTTGGTAATTGGGTTATATCTGGAGCTATAGATCTCAGATTTAGGTCTACTTTATACGGATGAAAAGGTAAGACATAGGCCTACAACTTTCATATGGAGCCTAAGATCTAAAAATGCCATTTTCAAGTCCAAATTGTTGCAACAACAAAAAAGCCTGAATCTGTCCTCCACCCCAAACACTGTTCAGTATTTTGGCCATATCTAGAGTTCTAGAAGTTAAAATGAGCTGAATTTTTTACACAAGCAAGTTGAGACAATTTTCTACAACTTTCATGTTTTTGAGTGGCTCCAAGTTTAACGTTATCAATGACGTTTTGGGTAGACAAGAGAAGATAAGGATTGTCACCAAGTCAAGAGTTGGCCACCCACTCATCAATTAGTCATCAAATCAATAGTTCCCAATTTTGGACTATAAAAATCAATTAGTCATCAAATCAATCTCATCAATTAGTCATCAAATCAATAGTTCCCAATTTTGGCCTATAAAAGGAGGCATTTGCCATGCATTTAGGCATCTTGGTCTCCAGATCAAGATCATGCTCTTGCTTTTTTTCTTTGTATTTTTTGTAATATTTATGCTTTGTTTTCATTAATATCAAGTTTATGCCTTTCATTTCCTTTCCTTTACTTAGTTAACTTTTATCTTATTTATGTTCTTATTGTGTTTATCTATTTCCTTTCTTTCATTATGTCAAGGTGAAAAGGTTACACTAATGGTGTAAGAATAAGTATAGTGTAAACTTAATATGGACTTTAATGTTTGATACTAACATGTTTTATATTTGTTATCTTGTTCACTCTTTAATACTTTGCTTGTGAAATGACTAATCTTGATTTATGTTGTATAACACTTGGTACAACAAATGCTTGGCACTTTCATAGCCCATACTGTATGGTATAACCGACACCTGAGCTATGGAAGGAACTTGATTTGTTGTTAACATAAGTTATAATCATGAATGCTTGATGAAATTTACAAGTATTAGCATTAATTGAATAAGATGACTAATGTAATCATGTTAACAATCTATAATCTGATTGGAACCTCCTTTGTGTGTGGTTTCCAATTGAATAATAAGAGTTTATACTATACTTGTTTGACATACCATTAGTGGATCCTCTAACCTTGACATTTGTTATTATCATCGTTTAATCCTTACATTAATATTCCATCTCCAAGTTCTCATCTTCTTCTTATTCTCTTTCTTTATTATTACTACTACTACTACTACTACTATTATTATTGTTGTTGTTGTTGTTGTTGTTGTTGCTACTATTGTTGTTGTTTATAATTGTTGTTTATAATTTGTACAATTAACCTCCTTGTGATTCGACCCCGGTCTTGCCGGGTTATTTATTACTTCGACACTTCTGCACTTGGGAGAAGACAATAATCTTTTGGTCGTGTCACATTTTATCAATTTGAGGAGGTCTGCAACACGTATCGAGACTTGCTTAATACATGTCCTCATCATGGTTTTGAAACATGGAAATTGGTTTCATATTTTTATGAAAGGTTAACACCTAAAGATAGGCAAATGGTTGAATTGATATGCAATAGAACTTTTAAAGATAAAGACCCTGATGAAGCAATGGAGTATTTAGACTTGTTAGCTAAAAATGCTCAAAATTAGGACACCGCAAGTACTTATGAGGCATTGAGTAAAACTCAACCTCATACATCTAATGGAGGCATGTATAACCTTAGAAAAGTTCATGACCTCTAAGCCAAGTTTGCATCTTTAGTTAAAAAAGTCATGGCATTGGAATTAAAAAAGAGTGGTCAATTAAAATTTGTTCAAGATATTGTGTGTCAAATATATAAAACAAATAAATACTCAACTAATTACTGTCTAACATTGTCTTATTTTAAGGAATGTCTCCATGAACAAGCCAATGCTTTAAACAATTTCCGAAGACCTAATCATAACCTATACTCACAAACATACCCGAAGACCCAATCATAACCCATACTCACAAACATACAACCCTGGTTGGAGAAATCATCTAAATTTTAGTTGGAATAGTAATAATGCATAAACTTCATAACCATAGTTTCAAGCACACCATAATTTCCAAAATTCTCATGGATATGCACCTCCTTATATTCCCCCTCCTAGAAGGCTTTTTCCTTTTTCATTAAAAGATAAAACCAAAACATGGCTATAAAATTTAATACCAGGATCCATTCATGCTTGGGATGAAATACATAAAGATACTCTTGCAAAATTGACATATGTTCTTAATTTTAAAAAGAAAGGTAAGTTTCCATCTCAACCACAACAAAATCCCAAGGGGCAATACAATGCAAATGCAAGTAGTTC
>NW_011502133.1:13745-13838 GCF_000495115.2 Populus euphratica
TCCACCATCCGATATCACACCAATTGATGATTACTTTCTTGTTGAATATTCACTTTCTTTAGTTCCTTGCCTTGGTCTGGGGGTGTTTTAAAA
>NW_011502133.1:15056-15362 GCF_000495115.2 Populus euphratica
AGGCATGTGGGAGTCATTTCTCATCAAAGAAAACAACTGCAAAAATTTTACAAAGTGGATTTTATTAGCCACCATATTCAAGGATTCACATACATTCTGAAAAACCTATGAAAATTATCGAAAGGTGGGATTTATTTCAAAATATAGAAAGTTTTTAGATTATCTTCTGTTGACTCTTACGTCTCATTATAGTGGAGATGTGCATCGTGTGATTCATGATTTATGGACCCATTTTCATAAAGAAAATGATTGACTTAGTCTTGGGAATCTGACTAAAAAAGACTTTGTTTGCTAGTTTTTAAGAAA
>NW_011502133.1:15655-20707 GCF_000495115.2 Populus euphratica
TAATGTTTTTTATACTCTATCTTTTTACATTAGGACATTCAGGACAATGTCTTATTTTGGTTGGGGGAGAGAGTAGTAGTTGACAAAAATAATAATAATAATAAATTAACTAACTGTAGAGAGGGTAGTAGTTGACAATAATAATAATAATAATAAATTAACTAACTGTGTTTTCTATTTCATGAAGCAAGTGCAAAATTGTTATTACTAGGATAGCAAAGTGAAGGAGCTTTTTTGTTAAAATGACTTGATTAAAATATATTTTAGAAATTAAAGACTAGAATATAATTAATACATAGATTATATTTCTAAGCTTAGAAAAAAAAAATGAAGCAAGGACTTGATTGAGTTAATTTATAAAATTATCCTGAATTAATATATGAATTTTATTCAGAAGAAAAATTGATATTTTATCAATTTATAAGGTTTTTTTTTAATTCTCAACAAATAGTAAATTATGTCTTTTATTTGAAAGGAGTTGATTATTAAACAAAAAAAACTATGTAAGTCATAAATAGAGAGTTAACACTTTAGAAATAATAATCTCTTTATTTTAAATAGGAATATAAGAGATTTCACACTAGTGGTTTATTTGAGTTACCATTAAAGGTCAGAAAATTGAACAGTTTATAATTTGTGTCAGCCAAACCTTTAAAAAATTATTTAAAGTATAAAAAAATCTGATTTTTAAATAATAAAGTTCTTAATAATTCTAAATTATTTAATAAAATTATAGAGAATTTTAAATAATTTTATTTTATTATTTTCATAATGGGTATAATATTTAAAAATCCGTTAGCATATATTTGAGTCACTTAAGCATGCTGGTAACAATTTCTTTGGACAACCTCGTGAAAAGAAGGCTGTCTACCGTAAAGGTGTGAGAGCCCGGCGGCGAAGTATGGTACAAGTTCTGTGCCAGATAAAGAGAAGGGATTAGAGTGGAAGGATTAAATTAGCATGCTCTGTATTACTATTGCTGAAGCTCTTGAATATTGACCTAAAGAATGCAAGTGAGTTAGTTCTCTTTTGGTTAATTACTTTCTTTTTCCTGCTTGTTAAGGTACTAAGATTGTTAGAATCCGAGAGCTACTCTGTACACCGACTAAACACTTATTTGATAACTTTATTTTACTTTATTTTTACAAGTACAAGGAAAGGTGGGGGTGATTAAGAAGGGTTTTTTTTTTGTTGTAATTTTTCATTCTGAACTTTAGAGTAGTATTAAGAAAAAAATTATTCTCTTGATACATCATATCAATATAAGAGGTGGTGTTAAAGTTATTTACGAAGGAGATTTAATCTTGCTAATTAAATGCATAAGTTGATCTAAAAGGGGAAAAAAATCGTTTTCAAGATTACCTTTAAGTGTTTTCATATAATCCATTGGATTCCATATGTTTAGGCTCAATCATGTAATCATGTAATAAGATTTGGAGATCCCTACTGTCTCTGTGCTTAATTTGGTCATCAATGTTGGTGACTCCTTACAAGTTAGAAATCCGAAATTAGAATCACATTTGTAAGAAAAATCCGATTTCAAGATCCTCTTATGATACTCATTTCTCTTATGTTTAGTTATATTTATTATAATTATGATACTCATTTCTCTTTTCTCTTATGTTTAGTTATATTTATTATATTCAAATCTTGAATTTCAAAATAAATGGGATATAATCAAAGTATAATCACTTGTAATTTTTCTCAAACTATAATAAATTTCATCTATGCAGTAGAATTTTCCATGAACATGATGGATATCAAACCTTATATTATGAGCTAATACGATCAAATTAATTACATGTTTCTTATTAGACTAAGCAATGGAAGGTACAAAAGTGCAGAACATAGACTGCGCACTCCTAACTCCAAATCGAGAGTATCCTTCCCAAAATCCTCACTGTCCCAAAACCAGCAGAGAAGATTGGATCATTGCCTCAAGTAGTGGAGAGAGATGGAGTTGCTCGTTACCGGTAGTTTGTCTTGGAAGAATACATGAACAACTTCTTTAGCGATGCTCGTGATGGAAAGAAGTCTCTTGATGCAATTATATCTTTGATTCAAGCCTACGTGTTATAGTATTTTCTTTGTTCTCGTCAATTGTCTTACTTTCTGGCTGTGTAGCTTAAGTTTCTTTCCTTTACTAATAAATACTTTCTAGTATCTTGAAACATGAGTAATTTTATGGTGTTTGATTAGTATTTAAAAATATATTTTTATTAAAGTTTTATATCATTATTTTACACTTGAAGTATCAATAACTCTTTAACTAAAGCATTTTTTATAATAACAAGTCTAATATTACAAGGTACCTTTAATTTATAGTAAATATTCATCCTAAATGCAGGTCTATCACATAAATAAAAGGATTGATTGATGAATTAAAGTATTGAAATTGAAAGGACAAAGAGAGAGCCAAACTTAGAAAAGAAATGCAGATGCAGTATGAACTGGAATACTGTTCAGTAATTGAATCATATTTAATCTCAAATTTAGATATGCTTTATATAGATGGAAATCTAAGACACAGGGCTAAACCTTTCATGTGAAAGTCAAGACTCAACTTTACTATTTGAAAGTTCAAATCTTAGCAACAATGTAGAAGTCCGAATCTATCCTATAGCATAAATATTGTTCAGTATTCAGCCCATATCTCAAGTTCACATAAATATTGTTCAGTATTCAGCTCATATCTCAAGTTCTAGAAGTCTAAATGACCTCATTTTTTTTTGGAAAGCTAAAACAATTTTTTAGAACTTTTATATGGAATTTTGGTTCAAATTCTAATGTTATCAATGATATTTTATTCAGACAAGAAGATAAGGATTGTCACCAAGTCAAGATATAGCCACCCACTCAACAATTAGTCATCAAATCAATAGTTTCAAATTTTGGCCCATAAAAGGAGGCATTTGTCATGCATTTAGGTATCTTGATTTTTAGATCAAGTTAATACTCTTACTCTCTCTTTATTGTAATACTGAAGTTTTACTTATATTAATCTCTTATTTATGTTTCTCATTTCATTTCCTTTACTTAGTTAACTTTTATCTTATTTATGTTCTTATTTTATTTATTTATATTTATCTCTTTTATTATGTTAGGTTAAGTTTATTATGTCAAGGTGAAAATGTTACACTAATGGTGTAAGAATAAGTATAGTGTAAACTCAATACAGACATTAATGTTTGATACTAAAATGTTTTGTATTTGTTATCTTGTTCACTCTTTATACTTTGCTTATTAAATCGTTAGTCTATATTTATGTTGTATAACACTGGTACAATAAATACTTGGTACTTTCATAGTCTAGTCGTATGGTGTAACTGACCACTATGCTATAAAAGAAACTTAATTTGTTAGTAATATAAGTTCTATTCATGAATACCTAACAATATGTACAAGTATTAGAATTATTCGAATAAAATAACTAATGTAATCATGTTAACAACTTATAATCCGATGGAAAACCTCCTTTGTGTGTGGTTTCTAATTAAGTAATAAAAAGAGTTTATACTATACTTGTTTGAAATATCATTAGTAGATCCTTTAACCTTGACATTTATTTTTATCATTGTTTGATATTCATATTGATCTTTCATCTCAAAGTTCTCATCAATTTCATCTTCTTTTTTATTATTACTACTACTACTACTATTATTATTGTTGTTGTTGTTTTTGTTGTTGTCATTGTTGTATTATTGTTGTTTATAATTTATACAATTAACCTCCTTGTGATTCGACCCCGATCTTGTCGGGTTATTTATTACTTCAACACTCCTACACTTGGAAGAAGACATATATCTTTTAGGCGTTTCAATGTTCAGAGAGTAATTAGTGATATTCTATTAGTTACTTTCTTTAATTCACTTTTAAAAAAGAGAAAGATATAACTTGATGATATAAATTCTAAATGAAGATATTTTTATCATTTTTAATGGGTCATGAATTTTATATTCTTTTTTTAATATTTATTTTTTATTTAAAATTATTAGTTATTCTTTGAGCATAAATGAGCATCATAAAATTCTTCCTTGAATGACATGACTTCTTATGAAGTAGCATGAAAAGGGATGATGACTATTAAAAAAACTGCAAAATATTCCAACCAATTTGAATAGCAAGTTTTTTAAAATTTTGAAGAATAGATAATTTAGGTAATTATATGAATTTCTTTCTTTTGATAATTTGAGTAAGATGAGAAAACATTTCATACTAGTTTAATTATCTTGATTATTTGTTGGGTTTTATTAAATATTTTTTAAAATAGACTTGTAATTTTCCTTTAATGTAATTTTGGCTAGTGAAAACTTTCATTGAGCCTAATTTTGGCAAGCTAATTGTAATATTTTTAGTATTTTTGGTGAAAAAAGGGTAAACAATACTAATTACTCGAATTATTCACACAGCTAGAGAATTATAAAACACAAACAAAAATATTTATGAAAAAAATTCTTCGATAAATTATGGTGACATTTACCAACAAAACATAACAATGTTGTTTCCGTTGGTATTCACTAATAAAAACAATTTTGTTAGTGAATACCAATGGAATTACAAGTAAAAATCATGGAGTAAAAAAAATTTAAACAAGTATTCCCTCGTTATTTCCGTCAGAAAATATAACATGTTAATGTTACAAACAAAATTATAGATGAAAACTAATTATCTATGAATCCATCAATAATATTTAAATTATAACCTATCAGATGATCCCCCTCGCCCACTCACCACCCCCTCCCCTATTGTTTCTTCTTTTTTTTATATAGAAAATAACACTCTTCCCCTATTATTTTGTCACAAAACAAGCTCTCATCATCATAAATTTAGTTATTAATCTTGATCTGGCCTAAATGCAAGGCAAAAGCCTTCTTTTATAGGCTAAAATTAGAAACTATTGATTTGATGACTAATTGTTGAGTAGCTAGCCACATCTTGACTTGGTGACAATCTTTATCTTCTTGTCTGCTAAAAACATTATTGCTAATGTCAAAATTCAAACAAGCTTAAATCATGAAATTCTATGTAATTGTCTCAGCTTTCCAGGAAAAA
>NW_011502133.1:20829-21261 GCF_000495115.2 Populus euphratica
CTTCAAACAACAGAATTGAGTCTTGCCTTCCTCATGAATGTTTTAAGCATATGTCATAGTTGTCCATCCATATAGAGCATACCTAAATCTAAGATCTACAGCTCCAGACTTGATTCAATTATTGAATAGTATTCTAGTTTGGACTAAACCAGCATCTCTCTTCTAAGCTTTACCCTTTCTTTATCTTCTCAATTTCTGTAGTTGAACTCATCAATTAATCCTTTGGTTTATATGATAGACCTGCATTTAGATAAACATTTACCATATATAAAGGTATCTCATAGTATCAAATTTGTTATTATAAAATATACTTTAATTAAGAAGTTATTGATACTTTAAGTGTAAAATGCTAATATAAAACCTTGATAAAATGCACTTTCAAGTACTAATTACATCCCCAAATCAGCTTATTACTATTTCCTAGTAATCAAA
>NW_011502133.1:21520-25519 GCF_000495115.2 Populus euphratica
TTTTTTTTTAATATATATATACATATAACTTAAAACACAATATATCTTTAACATATGTAACAAGCTTTCGACTAATGACTTCTAAACTAGTTGATCTTAGGGTATTAGATGTTAACATATCCTAAACAACTTGCTATTAACATGTATTATCATTTTTATTTTATTAATTCTTAATACCTTGCTTGTTAAATGGTTAATCTAATTTTGTATTGTATGACATTTAATACATCAAATACTTGATTCTTCATAGTCTTCGACTAACATTGTTATTATGAGAGGAGTTTAATTTGTTGTCAACATAAGTTATCATGAATACTTGATAAAATTTATAAGTATGGTGTTGGTGTTATGTAAATAAGATGATTAATATGATCATGTTGATAATTTATAAAGAGTTTGTACTTTACTTATCTCTAATACTATTAGTGTATCCTCTAACCTTAACATTTGTTTTTATCATTGTATAATCTTCACATTAATCTTACATTTCAAAGTCCTCTTTAACTCATCTTCACCACCTCCACCATCATCATCATCATTGTTGTTGTTGTTGTTGTTGTTGTTTTGTTGTTGTTGTTTATAATTTGTATAATTAATTTTTTTGTGGTTTGACCCTGGTTTTGTCGGATTATTTATTACTTTGATATTATTGCACTTGGGATAAGACATCAACTCTTTGATCGTGTCAAGTTTTTGGCGCCGTTGTCGGGGAGCTAAATTCTTATATAAATTATAATATTTACTTTATTTTCACTTTTCACTTTTTTGTATTTTATTTTTGTTTGTTTTGTTTTGTTTCCTTCTTCTTTTATTTTCTTCTCCTTTTATTTTCTTCCTATACGTGCATGAGAGTTTGGTCATTTACATTAAGTGATAGACTTTGAAGTGTATCCTCATCATTTTCAGAAAAAATAGCTAAATAAGATAACCAGTCATTTCGTAATGAGAATAATGAGAATAACCGAGTTAGAACATTTAGAAACCATATGAATCCTACAAGAACAAGTGCACCCTTATGTATAATTTTTCCTCTTGATATATCTCACTTTAATTTTAAGCCAGATGTTATTCAACTTTTACCTTCTTTTCAAGGCTTAGATCTAGAAAATCCATACTTGCATTTAAAAGAATTTGAAGAAGTCTATAACACCTATAATGACTTAAATTGTAGCATGAACATCATCAGATTAAAGCTTTTTTTTCCTTTTTCATTAAAAGATAAAGCTAAAACATGGCTACAAAATCTTAGGTCAAGATTCATTCATGTTTAGGATGAAATGCAACAACAATTTTTAAAGAAGTTTTTTCCGTCACATAGAACAAACTCTTTCAAAATACAAATCACTACTTTCACTCAAAAACCAGGAAAAACATTTTACCAATGTTGGGATAGGTGTTGGGACTTGCTTAATACTTGCCTTTATCATGGTTTTGAAACATGGTGATTGGTTTCATATTTTTATAAAGGGTTAACATCTAAAGATAGATAAATGGTGGAATTGATATGCAATGAAACTTTTAAAAATAAAGACCCTAAGAACAAGTGCACCCTCATGTATAATTTTCCCTCTTGATATATCTCACTTTAATTTTAAGCCAGACATTATTCAACTTTTACCTTCTTTTCAAGGCTTAGATCTAGAAAATCCATGTTTGCATTTAAAAGAATTTGAAGAAGTTTGTAACACCTATAATGACTTAAATTGTAGCATGAACATCATCAGATTAAAGCTTTTTTTCCTTTTTCATTAAAAGATAAAGCTAAAACATGGCTACAAAATCTTAGGTCAGGATTCATTCATGCTTAGGATGAAATGCAACAACAATTTTTAAAGAAGTTTTTTCCATCACATAGAACAAACTCTTTCAGAAGACAAATCACTACTTTCACTCAAAAACCAGGAAAAACATTTTACCAATGTTGGGATAGGTATTGGGACTTGCTTAATACTTGCCCTTATCATGATTTTGAAACATGGTGATTGGTTTCATATTTTTATGAAGGATTAACATCTAAAGATAGACAAATGATGGAATTGATATGCAATGGAACTTTTAAAAATAAAGACCCTAAGGAAGCAATTGAGTACCTAGACTTGCTAGCTGAAAAAGCTCAAAATTGGAACACTACAATTACTTATGAGGCACCATGTAAGACTCAACTTTATACATCTAGCGGATGTATGTACAACCGTAAGGAAGATCATGACCTCCAAGCTAAATTTGCATCTTTAGCTAGAAAATTTGAGGCACTAAAATTAAAAAAGAGTGGTCAATTAAAATTTGTTCAAGACATTGGTGTCAAATATATAAAACTAATGAACATTCAACCAATGGTTGTCCAACTTTGCCTTTTTTTAAGGAATGTCTCTATGAATAAGCACATGCTTTAAACAATTTTCAAAGGCCCAATCATAACCCATACTTGTAAACATACAACCCTAGTAAGAGAAATCACCTAAATTTCAGTTGGAAGAGTTGTAGCAATAATGTATAAACTTCATAGCCACCATTTTAAGCAAACCATAATTTTCAAAATTCTCATGGATATGCACCTCTTTATGCTCCACCTCCTAGAAGAAATCTTGAGGAAACATTGCATGCATTCATTGAAAAGCAGGAGACAATCAACACTCAAAATGCTCAAACCATGGTAGATCTAAAAGATATTCTTGTAAAATTCACATCTACTCTTAGTTTTTAAGAGAAAGGTAAGTTTCCATCTCAACCACAACAAAATCCAAAAGGACAATACAATGCAACTGCAAGTAGTTTTGGAAGCCATCACATAGATCAAGTCAAATCAGTCATTACTCTTCGTAGTGGTAAGGTTATGGAAAAACCCACTCTTGAACCTTGTGAGAAAGATATTGAGTTAATCTCTGAGGGTAAAGAAAGGGTTGAAGCTGAACATTGCAAAGAAAAGACTGATTTCCTGCTAGCACTTCCATTTCCTCATGCCATGACCAAATAAAGAAAAGGCAATCACAACTCTGAAATCTTTGAAACTTTCAAATAGGTAGGGATCAATATACCTTTGCTGGATGCTATTAAACAGGTACCTTTTATGCTACATTTTTTAAAGATCTGTGCACTATGAAGAGAAAACTGAATGTGAAAAAGAAAGCTTTTTTAGCTGAACAAATAAGTGTCATTCTTCAGAACAATAATGCTTTGAAATATAAAGACCTTGGTTGTCCTATAATTTCATGCTTTATTGGAGAACATAAAATTGAAAGACCTTTACTTGATCTCAGAACTAGTGTGAATTTACTTCCATATTTAGTCTTTCAAAGTTAAGATATAGGTGAGTTAAAACCAACTTCTATAACTCTATTACTTGCTGATAAATTTGTAAAAGTGCTTAGAGGAATAGTTGAAAATGTGTTAGTACAAGTTGATAAATTCATTTATCTTGTGGATTTTATTATCTTGTGATTGATACTTAAACAGTGTATTTTTATCAAGGTTTTATATCATCATTTTGCACTTGAAGTATCAATAACTCCTTAACTAAAGCATGTTTTATAATAATATATCTAATAATATAAGTGATTAATACTTAAAAGTGCATTTTTATCATGGTTTTATATCATCATTTTGCACTTGAAGTATCAATAATTCCTTAACTAAAACATGTTTTATAATAATATAAGATACCTTTAATTTGTGGTAAATTTTCATTTTAAATGCAGGCCTATCACATAAATGAAAGGATTGATTGATGACTTTAAGAACTTAAATTGCAAGGGCAAAGAGATGACCAAACTTAGAAAAGAGATGTCAGTGCAGTCCATACCGGAACATTATTCGGTAATTGGGTCATATCTAGAGCTGTAGATCTTAGATTTAGGTCCAATTTATATGGATGGAAAGGTAAGACATAGGCCTACAACTTTCATATGGAGCTTAAGATCTAAAAAGGCTATTTTCAAGTCCAAATTGTAGCAACAACAAAGAAGCCCGAATCTGTCTTCCAGCCCGAGCACTATTCAGTAT
>NW_011502240.1:0-20603 GCF_000495115.2 Populus euphratica
TCGAGGTCAAAGAAGGAAATCAAATAGCCCACGTTCTTCTTGTTCCAAGGAGCGATAACTACCTCCTTGCGTTTTTAATTTTGGATCCATGGTGATCGGGACGCGAAGGTTATTGTTTTCTAATTAAATTGCACCGTATTAATATAACTCAGATGAGTAGGGACCCCACCGGCTCAATCGGGTCCAAGGGTTTGCGTTCTCTTCTAAAGTTAGCCGAGCAGTTTATCTCGGAAGGATGGGAAAGTGGGGTCCCATTGGTTTGTCTTGCGATCGAGGCTTTACATTGTATTGTCTTGTATGGTATCTTCGGCCTGCGCCTTCTAGGATTCTATCATTTCTCTCGTGAAAGACCTTTTTAAGTTGAAGCTACAGTAATTGTGAAACCACAACAAGCCTTCCAATAATAATCACAATCCTGATCTTGCATCCAGAATTTTGGTGTTTAGTTTTTTTACCAACAACAGGAACTTGCGAGTATCATTACGTTCGCATCTTGCTACGTTAGCTTGTCTTGAGGATGGAGGAATAAATCAAAACAAGAACCATAACCATCCTTTGTGCGGGAAAATTGACTAATTTTAGTTAATGCTGTGCTCAAGAAGAAGGGAAAAACATAGGAAAACACTGAATCAGAATCCGGCACAAGGATGGGAACATATTTTGGTTTACAATTTTAGTTAATGCTATGCTCAAGAAAAAGGGAAAAACATACGAAAACACTGAATCAGAATCTGGCACGAGGATGGGAACATATTTTGGTTTACAATGGTCATTAAATAAGATTTCAACTGTAACAAGGGGCCCTGTTATGAAGGGCAGGTATTGATGCCCTCTCTATCATGCTGTTTACACTGGCTATATAAGAGCAGAAACAAAAATAAGGATATTTAAATTGACAAAAAAAGATAAGAAAATGAAACGAAATGAGAGAATGGAAAGGAAAAATGGGAAAATAGCCCGTTGGGTGGTTGTTTTCACAGAAGCCACGATTTCTGTTCAAAATCAGAGACGCCGGTCAGGGGCATTTGGGCACTATACAATATACTCTTACCATAAATGGAAAGCTACGAACGTCCTTCACCCACCTTTCATCTCACTTCCTCCAGAGCATGCCCTTCCTTCAACGAAACAAGCCTGATTTGTGACAACCACGAGTCAAATGAAACAGGGAACCAGACCTGCTAACCACAATCCTGATAGATAACTTAAGAACCATTTACAGCCATTTCTGGAGAGGATTTGGGGGGTGGTATTAATGGACCATCATCTCCAATTATCTGTCCATTTTCTGATGTGCTGTGCAAGCAGTCAGAACAGCTTTTAGGACCAGCAGGATCCTTCTCCCTGTGGTTTTCCTCACTTGAATTGCTGTTGTTATCAGAACAGCTTCTAGAAATGACTGGATCATTCTCTCTATGACTTTCTTCAACTGGGCCTTTGTTTCCATCCAAAGGAGTTATGTGCATGGCAGTCGCAGCTTTCTTGCTGGGCAAGACGGCGTGGCTTAGTGTTGAACATAAAGCAGCAAATACACTCTCTTTTGGCTTCGAGTGTCTAGCTAATCGCTGTTTCTTCACTAGGTCAGGCTCCTTATCCTTGGAAGGCAATTTCCGCTTCATTCTAAGTGATTCACTAGTTCCTTCATCTTCCTCAAGTGTTTCTAGCTGTTTCTTAGGAGGTGGTCTATAGTCTTCGTCATCCTCATCATCATCATAATCAACAAGTCCTCCAGATCTTGGACTACAAAATCAAGTGGAAGACATGACAAACATACCAAATATTATAAATGTTTTCCCTGATGTTTACTTTATGAGGCAATTACAATACCTTGATGAAGGGTAGCCTGCAGCAACCCCATTGGGAGAGACTGATTGAGCTTGTGCCTTTTGAGTATGGGATGCGGATGCCGTGTCTTCTTCATCACTGCTTAGGTATTCATGTTCAAAAGTCAAGGGTGGGAAGGTCTTGTAAAAAAGTCTTGGCATCCAAGCTCACTGATCACAAAACATACCTGTCCTCATTAAAGTAATCTTCCTCTTCCTTTTCTAGCGCTCGCTCATCATTTCGTTTTCTTGGATCCAATGTGCTACCAGTGCTGTTTGCTCCACACTGCTCTAGACACTGGAACCATGCCCGTTAGCACTAAGATACCACAAAGACACATGATAAAGAAGAGAAAATTGGATAAAAGTGAAGAATACCTGTTCATATTTAACTTTTAGAGCCTGAATGGACGTCAAATGCTCGAATTTGACCAAATCATTCCAGAATGAATCAACTATATACTTGAGCAACAATTTCAAGTTTTCCTGAATAAAACATGTTACACCGCAATGAATAGTTCTGGACATGTATTCAAGATGGAAGAAAAAAAGGGGTGACAATATGAGAGTTACCTTGCGGATATACTCAAAAAGCTCTAAAATGGCAGAGTTCAGCAAATTATAACGGTCACCATTGCTCAAAAAGGCATCTACAATTGGTTTGAGGAGGTTGTTCTTGACAAAATGACTTATCAAATGCTCATCCTGGGAGTAAAATATAATTAAGGAGTATCAAACATTTATATAAGACAAAGTTGTCAATCTTTCTTTTCATTAGCAGCAGCCCCAAAGATTCCTACAAAAGTGAGATAATTTGCAGTATTGTGGATGCATCCCTGCCAAAAGAACACTCAGTTGCCAAGTAGAACTTATGCATTTTACTCATATCCAAACGACTAGCAAAAACAATTACAATCAACTTTCAGTGAAATTCATTGAACAGTGACTCTTGTACCCCCCAGACCATGAAACAGAAGCATATGAATTTGTAAACCCTTGTGAAGTTCCTGCAACATTGAACAGTTTGAATGATACACAATCTCCTGAATTTCTGATCCCTTCCAATTTTGTTATCAACTAACTCCATAATCATTGCATGCCATAACATACTCAATTTATAAATAAAAATTGCCCATATGGTAACAGCTACAAATGCATGCTAGTAACCATAATTAATATCTCTCACCAATTCCATGTTTCATGTAAAACAATGCCATCTAGAGGCTCAATTTATAAATAGCAACAGCCCATATGATAACAGCTACAAATGAATGCTATCTAATTTTGTGTATAAGTGTTCGTGTGTTGGGTGGGGAGATTATGATAAGTCAAGAACTATCAGCACAACCATAATCTTTCCCTGGTGGGATCTGTTCCATCAAGGTGACTTACATGGCGGGAAAGGATAGTGCGAACAAAACGAACAGCAGCAGCAACAAGGTACTTTTCTTTCCTTCTTGTCAGTGTCAAGACTTTTTCAATAACATTATCAAGGAGAAAACTACACCTGAAAGCAGAAGAAAAACGTGTTTCATTCATTAAACTTGAGAGCAGGAAATTGAGTCCTTGTAATTGAAAATAAAGCATAAAACAATTACTTTATTCTATATGGATGGTGCAGAACACAGAAGCATAGCAATTCACATATGTTTGATAGTATTTCTGGCTTCACACCATTATGAGTGTCAACTCTCTCAACAAGCCCTGAATATTTACCACTTGATCGAGGAAGAACCTCATCAGGACAAGATGCTGTTATAACATCAATTAATTGGCTCAGGTGCTTCTCATAGAAGATTTCAATTATATTATCTCTCTGCAGCAAAGAGATACAAAATCACTGTAATTCAGTCATTGACGAGATAAATTCCTATAGTGCATTTAAGAAAAATATTCTGTTTGCATCAAAGTAACTACAACATTGTCCAAGAAGTCACCTGCGCATGCATAAACACAAACATAATGCACACACCCCAAATGCATGCTATAAAATGGAAAAAGAATTGCAATAAGTATCAGCAAAGAATGTGCCATCTAGAAACAAGAATGGATATACCCAGGAGATGACATATCCAATTTTGAATTAGATAATAAATATTAAATGCAAAAGAGCCAAGGATTTTTTTTCCTTTCCTATATATATATATTATTCTCAATGATGGTATCAAACATTGGAAAATGAGGCACTCTATAAAAATAAGGAAATGAAACAACAATCAAAAGAAGAAAAGAGCCCTCCAAACCCTTTTGACATTGGAAAAAGAAACCCCGGAAGCCCCCCAGAGCAGAACACCATATCACTGCCAAGAAGACCAATCTATCCTGCAAAAGCTGTTTTGATGGATATCTTCTAACAAGTTATACAAAAATCACTTTGATTTGTGAACTTATTAAAACTTTCCTTTTGAAAGAAAAAGGAATGTAAACACAAAAATGGACAGGGAAAATATAACAGGATAGTTACTTTAACAATATTCAGATGCCGGACAGGCCTGACTACAAGCTTACAAATAGAACCCAGGCTCATAGTGAGGCAGGGGAAAAGAGGAAGCCAGGCCGAGTTATCTTTCAGTGTGTAATTAACACAGTGGAATTGCTGGCTAAATACAGAAAAGGAGCAGAATAGCAACCAAAACAAAATTTCACAACTGGTATGGGAACTCCATTTACTACTCAGCAACTTAATGACCAAACATAACAGCTGCATAAAAGAATGAATTATGAATTATCAAGAGTAGTGCCTGTGCTCCTGACAGTGTATAGGAATCCAGTAAACTGCGAAGAATTTCAAGAAACTGGCAGTGCATGTCCTCCCCAAAGTCTGTTATCATTCCTTTAACCTGTAAGTAAAATAAATTTAGTTGATTGGCAAATAGAACACATGCACTTACAATTGAATAGGTATTAAAAATTCAGGATACAAAATGCAATACAGCAAAGAACTTAAGAGCAAAATGTCATGGGAAAATGCAATATACTATGAATAAAATCAGATGCCAGCATAAGAGGTACTGACAGAGTTATTAAAAAACAAGCAAATAGCAGAGCATCACCCTAAGGCAAAATCTGCTGTTATTAGAGGCACTGGGAAAATTTGATCCCAAGGGTGAAGGAGGTTTCCTAGTTGGAGCTGATGTAAACTCTTCAAACAAGAACAACACTGAAATTGGCCTTGACAAATTATTTCATGTATAGATTATCAAGGCATGTTATACAACTGGTTGGTCATTCAAGTATCCATAAATTGCTGAACAAAATCACCCAAATATTAAATCAACAATTTTCAAGGTCAAGAAAACAACCAATTCTCTTATCTTAAAAGGCATGCAAACAAGGCTTATTTCAATTTTCTTTCACACTACAAATCAACTTTGTAAATGTAGTTTTTACATAACACGTTATAAAACTAAATTTCAAAATCAAGAAAATGAAACTGCATATTGAATTTAGTTCTGTGAGCAATGCAATTAAAGGATAATTGATTTTTGTTCATAAAGCCTAAAGGCCAAACAAACAAGAGATTTTTTCACTTATCAGGATTGTGATAAATCTCATCTTTCAGGTAATTAGGTTTGTGCAAGACATCGTTGCATGTGTTAGCCTGAATGTCCAAGGATATTGAAAGATAGATGCATTGTAAACAGTTCATAAAACACAAACCGACAGTCCTAGTAGCGGGATTCCTTCCTGCCGAACAACATAAGAACGCAGAAGGTTTGGATCCTGATTCAAGAAAAGAATGAGGATATCTGTTCTGCATCCATAAGAATGGTATGCTGTTAGTGGTAGGTAGGGAACCATTGAAATTCAAAAAAAATAAAAAAGCCAAAAAAAAAAACGAAAATGAACTAGTTACCCAGTCAGGACAAGTTTCTTGTCTTGACTCTGCAATATATCAGCAATGATGTCAAAGATACCTTCATTCATGAGATCCCTACATGAAATTAGGATTTGATTGTTTTACCATTTGATCAAGAAGAAAGCAAAATACTAAAGAAACTACTCTAATCTGATATAACCACAGAAGACAAAATCCTAATCTTGATACATACAACTTCTGCATCACATACCTAAACAGTCGGAGCTGCTGGACCATCTGCATGCTCTTGCTCAAACTACAAAACTCGTGCAAGAAATATACCTATATGCATGGGGAAAGGAAACATATCAATCTGGAGGATATCATAAGAATCGCACAAAGCTGTAACCATACATTAATAGGAAACAGAAAACAGCAACACACTAAACTCCCAAGAGATTCCAAAAATTTAACAAATTGGACATCAGCATTGCTGTTCAGTTATGACAAATAACTGGCATTTAAGGATGATTTTAGCTAAGTATTTCAAAGTAAGAACTCTTTTTCCCAACTAATATTTTCAATGTAGTGTTACCCTTAAACCTGTTACCATGGAATTGAACATGGAAGCCGGTCCATAAAAGATAAAAGGACTTGGAACATTCCACAAAAACAAATCTATGATTCTGATCACAAGATGAAATTATCCCAATAATAAATGGAATCCCAACAAAGAGATGCTGTCTTCATTTTCTCACACATATATTTCATCAAAGGAAGTAGATGGAAACTAAAACCCACTACATACATGTAAACCATATTATTAGGAAAATCTTCAATACCAAAAGCCATAATACACACAACGAGCATCTGAAATATAAAAAAGGAATTTTTAACCTCGTATCTTAGAATTAAATTCAACATGTTTGAACAGTTTCAACACAGTTTGGTAAAACAGGGAAGTCATTGTTCATATATCTAGCTCACCACCTAAATGTCTCAAAATTAAGCATCAACAGAATCAGCCGTTTTTAATTATTTGAAAAGTCGAAAGAAAAGAAGTAATTGTTGAGAAAGTGAGGGTGCACTGCAGAGAAGAGAATTTTCAACCATGTTAAAACAAATAATAACTTATCAATTTTTGTTCCATCTTCAAAGTTGCACTTTATTTATTAATTGACAAACCAAACAGAGATTATTTAGATGTTGACAATTACCAAATTTTTCTTTGATTCTGCAGATGTGGTGGGCGATCTCAACCTAGCAAACAATTCCTGAATAAAGGTATTGTCATCCTTTAACAAAGAAACAACCTATAAGGAAACAACAGGGTCAGAGTTGAACTTATATGGACCTTGTAATGTATAATAAAATAATGAGTTTTTGAATCTTACAACTGCATTATTTGCATGAATTATGGAATTCAGGTTTGCAACTGTGGCCTCATCCAATACTCGAGCCAAAACAACATCCTAAAAGAGATGATGAATATAAGAATCCCTTTTCCAAACAGATCCCAAACTTCAGCATTCAAGAAACAAACCTTCAAATAACCAACTCTGTACGTCTGATGTATCTTTGACAGGACATGGGGATCTTTGATTGGTATGGCCTTAAACAATGGAGTGAAGCCAGTGTCAGCAATAAATACGACTTCACTAAATAACTTCACCAAACCCACCCCCCACCAAACAAAAAAAAAAAAAAAAACAAACCCACCAAAAAAAAAAAAAAAAAAAAACAAACAAACAAAGAAAAAGAAGAGAAGAGAAAAAATTGGTTTACCAATAATATCTTACCTCCTTGAAAACAACGTGCTCTTTCAGAAAACCACGATGATGTTGGACACGAGAAATCTCAGGATCATCTGAAAACAAAATGTAGAATAAGCAAATGATGAAGGACTATTTTACAAAAGTATCAACCAATTATAATTCTTTTCAGCGCTCAGCAACAAACAATGCTATGTCCAATGCATGTGAAGTTTAAACACGAGGTGCAATTTTTTTGTGAAGAGAGATAATTGTAAATGGAAAATATTAAACAATTATCAATCACTCAACTATATATGAGATGATTATAAACAGACCACCAGGCAGCTTAGAAACAAAACCAATCACAAATGCGAACAGATGGAATGTTTTACTTTTACCAAGCAAGAATTTGAAACTTATATTCTGAGCATAGGTCTAACTTAAACTTGAACCACCACATAATTCACATTGCTACAGCACTAGGATTATGCAACTTGTGCATCAATTTGCTTGGCAGATCCAATGTTTGTTGATGTTAGAAGAAAAAATAGTAGTTCTGTCCATTTGAAGAAATGGAAAAAAAAAAAGACCATAAAAATCTCAATCAGAAAAAAAAAAAAAAAAAAAAAGGATGACAATCATAAAATAGGAACCAAGATCTATCAAACAGTTGTTGTAGCTGTGACCAAAACTGCTCACCACTCTCTTGTAATCAAACCATACAAGCTACAATATGCCAAAATAATCTATGATATAATAATACTTCAATATTTCAAAATTAGATGTGCAAAGGATTAGAACCAAAATGCTCCAAGCCAACAAAGAGAGAGAACTTACACTCAAGTGAACCAATAACATCCATGATCAATTCATCCCCAAATATTTTCTCAAAGATTTGAGGATTGTTGAACAAAACTGCAGGTAACAACACACAATTCAATGTCAGTTAACAAAGGGCAGGCAAACAAGCAACGCATAATGAAATACAACACCGGGTAGGAGTGAAGGAGTACTCACTGATCCCTCTGACTATTTTGAATATCATGTGAAGACCATCAATGTTTTCTAGGTCTTCACAGATTCTGAAAACATCCATCAGCTTCTGGAAAAAATCTTGCTGCGCAGAAAATAAAATTAACAGAGAATGAACAATCAATCATGTTAACTTCACCATAAAGTCAGATGCAACCTCCAATACAAGGATCCAATTTTACTCCCTATCAGCATCTAGCCAGACAGATTCAGACAAGACAAAATGATATGTTGTCTGATTACAAGGTGCAAATTCAACCACTCTTGGTAATCATGTTTCAACTCCTATCTCAAGAATATTCACAAAGCAGCTTCAAAATCTACCTCCACTGACATTAAACCACATTTTCCTTCTGTTTCAGTTCAATACACAAAAAATTGGACTTGAGAAAGAAGAAATATCCCACAGTAAAAATTTCAAATATTAAAAATGAATTATATAGAGCCATAAGCCTAACTTTCAGCTATTAGTTCAATGTTGTAGGTCAACCATTTCTATTTCTTTTAAGCTGTGGAGCTGAAGTGTGAAGATCTTGCAAATTGAATATTGATCATATCAACTAGTAAAATAAATTCATTGAAAGAATGCTCTAAGAAAAGAGTGGGGTTGTATGATATGCAGGCGATAGGATCTGAGAAAACGTGTAGCTAAAGATGAACAGTCTTGATCAACAGTTCATCATCAAAATGATGGAAAATATTTATGCAAAGCTTACATCATTCAGTATAAGCTCTGTCAGTCTCATCTGATCTGCAATACCACTCTCAGAAACAGTCTGCAAAGCAAATTCATTCAACTCAATTAAAAGATCATCCATGACCATAAAGTCAATAAAGAGCTCAAAGTGTTTCTGGTCAACTTGTTAATCTTTCATTTTTCATATCAATAACATACCAGCCTGGAATCTACACAAATGCTGGATTTCAGAGCAAGGAAGTAGAAACAATAGAATCAAAACAATAGCACAAAAATCAAATCAAAGTTGCCAAACAGTTTAACTATGATGTAGAGCAAGAGAAATGGGACTTCTGTTAAAGCAGCTTATCAGAATAACCAAAAAAAATTACAAGACTATAATTATTTGCCTTGC
Organism: Populus euphratica; assembly: GCF_000495115.2. NCBI lineage: Eukaryota > Viridiplantae > Streptophyta > Magnoliopsida > Malpighiales > Salicaceae > Populus > Populus euphratica. The sequence goes on from NW_011502240.1 coordinate 9,500, forward strand.
GAGAACTGGCTGAAAAATAAAACTGAATCAGATGAAAAAAGAATAAAAGCAAAGTAAAACCTTAAGGATCAAAGGAAGTGTGGAAAGTTCAACAGCAGGCAATTCTCTCAACTCACTGTTCATGCTGTGAAATGTCTCACCTGCAAATTTTAGAAAAGAGATGAGACCACAGGTGCTCCAAGCAAAATAAAAATAATAATAACATGACACTGAACCAGAGCAAATCGAGATGATCTCTACAAATAGTAAGAACATGACACTGAACCAGAGCAAATCAAGATGATCTCTACAAATAGTAAGAAGTTTATGTTAAAACAATATTATTGAGATCCTTCAATATATTTGTGGCGAACAAGAAAACCATTCGATACCAACTAAAACTCTTGTTCTATGTCCTCAAGCTCATTCAAAATTCTCCTTCATTTAGAAAACAAATGTGGACAAAAATATTAATAATACACAGGAATACATCAAACATGTGGTGGTGCCATGAGGTCAACTTGCACATTATTGCCTTGTAATATGACAAATAAAAACATTAAAGTTTCTCAACCCTCAATATTAAGAAAATATGATTTTCACTCTAGAATAAGATAACTTTTGTAGCTGATTCACTTCTGCTTGTAATGCTCAGGCATCCAGATATATGAACCACGACTACAATTTATTAAATTAAACACAAGGCACACAATCAACATGAACAAGGATGGCAAATCTGGACCGCCTTGGGGAGTAAAGATAGTGATTGATTTGGTTGCTACTCTAAACACAAGGTTCACAGGAAAACACAGAAAGGGAAAATAACAACATCATCAACAACAACAGCATATCAGGACACTTTAGAAATGTATGGAACAGCCAGTGAATTGGGTTGCACCAGATAATATAATATGTCCTTTCACAATTAGGGAAGATCCAAATTTGGTCATTTTGGGAGAAGGGAATTTTCTAGAGCTGATTTTGAGAACTGCGGTCCATGTATGCTGCATGTTCTAGATTCAATCACTAAAAACACAAAATTACAAGACGCGTTGCTATTTACATATGCAGTGTGTTATTTAAATTGAATGGAATACTTACTGTTTAGAGTGCTGAACTGTAGACTTCTTTGCACATTACAGATATGATCCCTACATGAAATAAACATGGTTTAATACAAGAACATTACTGTAGAGCAAAGAGAAAATCAAGAGCAACAACATCAGATATGAACATCAATTAATACCAAATGTAGGAACACCCTGCAGTTTCTTGGAAGCTTAGTGCTAATTCTGTAGAAAATTCTGGATCTCTCCATGAAATTATTGTATCTGAAAAGGTACGTGCAAAAAATCATTTGCTCAGAACTGAATGGTTCAATGGAGCTTCATATACCAGACAACATAGTGCTAGTATTAGCTAATAATTAGTAGAAACACACTTGTTATAAATCCCTTTCTGTACCTTCTTGTTTTCTGTAAATGTCATCTGGGGTTATACGATGCAAAAGCAATGTCTCGCTGTCTTCTTCATCAATAACATACAAGCCTAAATCTTCTGATCTCTGCATGATAGCAATTGCAATAACATACAAGCCTAGATCTTCTGATCTCTGCATGATAGCAATTGCATTCAATAGAGCCCATGATATGGTTAGCTAATTATGTTTATAACAAAATCAATTTTCAGTTACCCAGGTTAATTGCATATAAATATTTTGGTGTTACTCTCAAACGCATAATCAAGTCAGGGACTTGAACAGACCTCCAAATAGTCAACAGTAACATGCCCAGTCCCCTGGTCATCCCATTTTCCATCGTCATTCAAACGGTAGACCTTGACCCGCTGCATTTCCAAAACCAAGATTAATGAGTCATTTATGAAGGACATGCCATAATCACTAAAACTGCAGTAAAAACATGAAAAATTTCGCAAGCAGCACCTTATCTCAAAGTTAAGAAGCAAACGAAAATGGTTTGTTGTTAAGAAGTCTTCACTTGATCAATAAAAAAGGCACCAAGAGAAAACAAAAGGCGTAATGGATCATTTATATCAGTTATACAATTAGTAAAGCCGACATTGTAAGCCTGAAATTTACAGAAATAGATCCCCAACTAGAAATAAACAACAGAAATTAGTGCTCAATGAAATTTCCAGTTTATTGAGGCAGACCATAGAACAGAGAAGACAACGATGGATTGAAAACATTGCTGGAATTGCCAGAGGACTAGAAAGTAATGAAGGTTGAGCACATCAAAGACAAGATTTAAATATAAAGAAAAACTTCTGTCCATGTTAGCTACGTAGGTCAGCAGTCCAATGCAGCATTTTAAATCAATAATCAAGTCAGCCAAAGTCCAAAGTCTGGATCATTTAATTCTACATAACATCAGATGTCCGTGATTATGCTGATTTGCAGCATGCATATTCAGCCTGGATGCAGTCATTTAATACAATAGATAACTACATTGATTGCAGAAACAGACAAATAAGGAAGGAAAGAGAGTGGACAACGAACACCAAAAGGACAACAATAATTGTGCATAGCCACTCCTACTTCACTGTAATGTCATCTATCAGAAAAACTTGCTTAAAGAGAATAGACAAATTGTCACTGAAAAAGTCACTGTTGATGTTCCAGAATCCTCATTCACCAATACACATCTAGCTAGAGCAAAACCTGAGAAGCCCCCTCAACCCCATGTCATAGCTAAATCAAGATTCAAAGTGAGCATGATAAGTCACAATGAACTCCAACATGCCTGTGGATAGAAATGGCTCCCCGGTCACAAACTCCAAAAAGTTTCAACATTTTTTATAGTGTCAATTTTCTAGCTAATTCAATCTTACTCTTCAATCAGCCAGCTCTGTATAACAAATATCTGAATTGAGACCTCAATTTTTTTTGCGTCTTTCTATGTAAACATGGGGGGGTATCTAACCAGCATCCTCCAGCAGCTGTGTCAAATACTTCAATGACATAAATTTGCAACACCGAATTAAAAAACATCTGTACACCTAGTCCTTGAAAATGTTAGCCCCTTCGCTAAAACATGCCCATCTCGATAGCCGACTAAAACCCTAAATCCAAAACTGACTTCATCATGAACTAACAATACGTCCTGCCAACTACAAGTACCAATACTAACTAACTAACAATGCGATAAAACATAATTCTACTCTGCAATAATCACACTTACACTTCCAAGATTAAACAGTAGATTCAATTAACACAGTTAGATCATATTAAATAAAACTCAACAGAGGAGAAAACTCACGCGTTTGAAATATTAATGATAAGTTAAACAATCTCCAGTTCTAGGGAAAAAACAATAAAAGAAAAAAAAAACCTTAACCGTAAAGCTCTACTAGAGTTGCACGGGAACGGACTGACCTGCATCGAGTTGGAGTTCGCTTGCGATTTCTCTTGTGCGCCCATAGCAGCAGCAGCAGCGAACTCCTTTCTTTAAGATTCAAATTCAAAAATTTCCAGATAAATTCAACCAGGCAGGTCACAATTGACTATAAACACGTGAGATTTGGGTTTATTACGGAGAGGGATGGTATGCAGTATCGAAAATTTAGAGCTTCGGGGATCAATAGCGAACCCTAACTGCCATGAAATAGCAAAAACCAACCTTCGATTTTTCTCTCTCCTCTCTTTTTATTCGCTTCTGTGAAAAGAGTTCACATACATTGAAAATATGTAGGTTTGCTATTGCCCTTGTTTTGTGTAAATTTTACGGAATAGCCATGGACCTTTAATTTGTCTGCGCGCATTTTTCCGGATGAAAAATCATACGTGATCCCCCGAGTTTCAACATTCGGTCATCTGATTACTTGTGTTTTATCAAATTGAGGTTGTTGCTGATGTATCCAGTTATATAAATAGCAAACAAAAATAAATTTATTTTTCCTGCCCTTGATTTTAATCTTTTATCAACTAGCCACGGACCCGTGTTAAGCTGAGAAACCCCTTCTTTTTATTCTTCATAAAAAATTGATGATCAGGAGTTGTAGATGCGAATAAAAAAAGAAGACAGATGTGATTGAAGTCATGTACTTGATTGAAAGAAATAAGTTGACTTTACTTTAATGGAATAAAAAAAAGCAAAAATAATAGATTAATTAAATAAATAAGATGATCACAATAATTGAGAAAAAAACATTATAAAAAGGGACGATAGTATAGATAATTTTCAACTTATTAAATATATAGAATGATAAGACTAGTTTTAAAAATAATTTAAACATTCAACACAAAGCAGCTAGATAAACTTATAATCTTGATAATTTAAATTTATTTAATCCAATTATCTTATCATATTCCAGTCGATATAATTTAATATAAAAAATTATAAAATTCAAAATTTTATAAAAAAATAAAAAATCAAACCTAAAAAAATTAAAAAACACCATGATAACTTTGAGATTTTGCTCAGATGATCGAGTTCAGAAAATAAAAAAGAAAGAAAAGGGGAGGATAGTATTTTAAAAAATAAAGAGCCACCGACAACCATGCACACCACCTCATATTACATAACAACAATTATAGTGATGCAATGATAAAAAAAATTTGATTGTTAAAAAAAAGCAATGTACATGTCACTTAAATGATAGAAACACTTCTAATACACAAGTGCATGCACCTGTAACTATCTATTTTTTTATTGTTTTTGTATACAATAAAAAATAAAATTGTTTTTTAGTTAATCTGATAGTAATAATAAAATTCATTAAAAAAAACAAAAATACCTTTTAACACTGGTTTAGGTTTTTTTTTTAGTATTTTAATCTTTTTAGTCTTTTTTATTTTCAATCTTGTCTAGTTTGTGTTAGTTTTGTGTATAACAATGTTACTAGTCTTGCACCATACTATTTTTACCATAGCTTGTTACATTTTGTATCTTTTTATTTATTTTTATCTGTGATGTTAGATGTTGGGATGAATTTATATATTTTTTAAATAATCTTAAGAATTAAAAAATTAACCAACATGTATCTCTTTACTGTTAATATTTTTTTTATTTAAATAAATTATAGCCGGATGGTCGAGATTAATTATCCTAATTCTTATCATATTTTCAATGTTTATGATTTCAATATTAGTTTTTTATCTTTAGCTAATTTATTTCTTTCACGGTAAAAAAAAAACCCCGCCAGGGTTTGTGTACACATTTTTACACTCTAATTGATATATCATAATATTTTCTTTTATTCGACATTGAACTAGAGGATCACTATTATCATTACATTAATGTAATTAAACTTAATATATTACCACCTTCTTAATTAAATTGATGATTAAAAAAACAAAAAAACAAAAAACAAAACCAGGTTGAATTGCACATCCAACAATATTAATTTATATCATAGAATCTATAGCATCGGAATTATAATCTTGACTTCAGTCATTTTCTCAGTTGATTTTTTTTACCATTTACTATTTAATCAATTAGAAAATAACATTATAGGATTTATAGCATCGGAATTATAATCTTGACTTTAGTCATTCTCTCAATCTATTTATTTTCACCATTTACTATTTAATTAACTAGAAAATAAATTTTTTAATTTATTTTGATTTAATTTGTATAATTTATATCGATTAAATATATTATTATTTTAATGTTTATTTTAATACCATCATTAATTTTTTAAATAAATTTATATTATTATTGATTATTTAAATTATATTTATATTTAACTAAATCATATTAAATTAACTTACAAGCAGTTTTTTTAACTAAGAAAAATGAAATAATATCTAAATATTTTATTTATATTAAAAAATATATATTATGACCTCAAGTGCAACATTGATTAAAAAATTTGTCCATGGCTGGCATTGAGAAAACGGTACGGGTACAAGTACGAAACTCATGCTGAGCCCTTTTCTTTTCTTTCTCGCGATCCAACCACGCAAGGAAGGTGTGAGGGGTGGATCCCTATTCTTACCGTGATGAAATGTCACCTACAAAGCTTCCTCTCGCTGGCAAATTGCAGCACGTGTAATCTACTCCTTTGGTGAGTTTCTGGTCTCCACACAAGGACTTTTAGGTGACAGGACGGTGACAGTTTGAACCAATCATTGCAGAACAGGTAAACACGTGAATAGAGTTAGCCCCAAAACAAACGACGAGGGGGTCATCAAAGTGGCGGAGAAGCGCGTTTGAAACCGGTTAAGCTGTATGCAAATTCAGTGCAGACTGTATTTTTTTAAAAAATATTTTTTATATATTTTAAATTGCATGCATTTTTGCTAAAAATATTTTTAAAAATAATTAATATCATATTCCCAAACAAAAATCAACAAGCAGTGAGGAAACGCGACCTATTTATATCACACATCCTCAACAACACAAAAGATCCTCTACCGTCCCTGAAAATCGAAGATCATTCATCTTTACCAATTTTTAATGTTTTAAAAGATCATGCCAGTCAATGATATTATTAGATATTTGAGAGTATAGTATCTGTTATTTTTTAAATATTTTTTATTAAAAATATATTAAAATAATATTTTTAATTTAAAAAATTATTTTCAATATCAATATATTAAAATGATATATAAAATATAAAATATTTTTTAAATATAAAACAAACCCATGCTATAATTTCAAAGAAAATTACGAATACGAGGAACCACCCCCACGGTCCCCATCCCTCCAAGGTGAAAAATAAGAAGTAAAAATCACGTCCACATGTTAGCAGATTAAAAACGCGTCATTATTGCAAGTGAGGTTCTGGCCTAGCGGTGGGAGGGGTTTGTCTCCTTCCTCTGCACCTGGATTCGAATCTTACCATGCACGCCTGTCATCTCTGCGGTGTCTTACCTGCTCACTAGGCTTGCAGGATGTTCAATGAGCCGTGAGGATTAGTCATGGTGCACGTAAGCTGGTCCGGACACCCCATGTAAATAAAAAAAAAAACGCGCCGTTATATCAAAATAATCACCGAGCCCAACGCATTTTCATTCCATGCAGCGCATGGAACTCGGCAGGTTATTTGACGCAGCTCGCTTGCCATTTCACCATTTTATTTTTAATAATATAAAACGTTTTCCAGGTCATTCTTTAAAAGGAGAGCAGGTACTTGTTAGGATTGTATTTTCTCCGGGTCATATTATCACCGATATATAAAATTCCAAAGACCCGTGCCAGTGTTTTAATCAAGATCAAATTATGGGCCGCAAGGAAAGGGTAAACTACAGACCCTCCGTCCACTGGGTAAGTTCTTACTGGGTCTCTTTTCCCTGGACCAGTCCAATCTTACCCTCGATCTATAAAAAAACATGCCAATGTCTCCCTGGCACTGGTACAGAAAAAAGAACAAGGATCTATATGTACAGAAACAAACAGTTTAAGGACCTACTCCATAGTTTGTGAATAGAGAAAGAAATCAGTACGCGCCATGCTACAGACGTACAGGTACGACAACAAAAATAAAGAAAGACAGCAAAGGTAGTTCATCAGCCGCGCTTTGATCTCTCCGCCCTTTTCAACGGGATTCTCTGAGCCCCCTCTCCTTCTCCCTCGAAAAACTCCAAACAAAAAAATAAAATCATCCTACTACTATATTATATCACCATTTCCCCTCTCCTTCGGATCTCCCCTCTCTCTGGAAAAACTCTGTCACATTTCAAAATGCAATCCTCGCTCACTCTTTCGCTCTCTCAATCCGCGACAGCCTCAACCATTCCCAAATCAAACTACACACTTAATCACGCTCTCCGTTTTCCTCCTTCTAAGCATATAAATCTCCGTTTCTGCGGTCTTAGAAGAGAAGCCCTTTTAGGTTCCTACTCTCTCTCTCGCTCCCATTCTCTCCAAAATAAAACTCTCTCTAAGAAAATTAACAATGCAATCTCAGCTTCTTTATCTGCCAATGGAAGCGCACCAAAATCTTTTGATTATGATTTGATCATCATTGGCGCTGGTGTTGGGGGCCATGGTGCCGCACTTCACGCTGTTGAGAAGGTAGTGAACTTTTAAACCGTCTTTTTTTCCTACTTAAATTAAGTATTGAAGCTTGGGTTAATTATTTAATTTAGATAAAGCTTATATTAATTGATTTTAGCTGTATAGTTTTTTTTTTAATCACATTGATTTCCAGCTTTGTATTTATTTTTAGTGTCTAGTTATGTATAGAAGCTAGATTATCCATGCTTTAGTGCAACTTATTTTTTTTACTTTGTAATTTTATTTGAATGTTCGCGATTCTCACTTTTTTTTTTAATTTTATTTGAACTCTAGTGACTTTGAGCTTTCAGTTTTGTTGAATTAGTGTTGGTTAAGTTTACAAGCTTAAATTAACTATGCCTTTGATAACTGTACAAGCTTGGATTGATCATGCTTAATAATACGACACACACGCACACATATTAGTTCTTTATAGTTTTGCTTTATTGTTATTTATGTGCTACTAGTTGCTATTTGAATTGTGTAGAAGGGTGTGGATTTTGACAACTCAATAATTACAGGGTTTGAAAACTGCTATCATTGAAGGGGATGTGGTAGGGGGGACATGTGTGAACAGAGGATGTGTTCCTTCAAAGGCACTTTTAGCTGTAAGTGGGCGGATGCGTGAACTACAGAGCGATCATCACATGAAAGCTTTGGGTTTGCAGGTAATAGAGTTTTTCATTTTATTTTTTTTGCGTGTCTATGTGGATCAACATGGGAAAACAATGTTATGACATGGTGCTGTTCATTTCTGGAATCTGTGAATAGATTGCAGCTGCTGGATATGATAGACAAGGAGTGGCAGATCATGCTAATAATCTTGCTATGAAAATTCGTAATAATTTAACAAACTCAATGAAGGCCTTGGGTGTGGATATATTGACCGGTTTTGGCTCGATTTTGGTGAGTTTACAATCTGTCATACAGGAGTGCTAGCACCATAAACAAAGTTTATTTGCTTAGTTTACAGAATACAACTATTTTTAGTCATGTTCTATAGTGATATCATTTGGGACTTTTACTAATTCCAATGCTTTTTATTCTCGATTCGTTCAGGGCCCACAAACAGTGCGATATGGGAAACTTGATGATTCTCCAGGCAACACAGTGACTGCTAAAGATATAATCGTTGCTACTGGTTCTGTCCCTTTTGTGCCCAAAGGCATCGAAGTTGATGGTAAATATTCTCTCTTTTTTCATTATCACACAATGATCAAACATTCTTGTTAAAAGTTTGATCCAAAGCAGTTTAAATATCAGGGGTTTGTCTTATAGTATAAGATGCAAAACCTCTTGAAAGATGATGCTGATCCTTTTTTTTCAATGCTCCTTTTCACATCGATTAAAGGAAGAAGACACAAAATGTTTGGCAAACTTATGTAGTAGAAGAGCATTTAGCTTGGTAAGAATTATTTATGAACAGCCTGGCAGGTATTGAGAAAGCATGTTTGTTAGCCTTATCTTCCTCGAGAATATAGGAGCCTAGCATGCATTTTGGGGATAAAGTGCCATCTATGCTGATAATGTGACAAGGAATATTCCAATTTCTGTGTAATGACCTTCAGGGAAGACTGTAATTACAAGTGACCATGCACTCAAACTGGAGTCTGTTCCTGATTGGATCGCAATTGTAGGAAGTGGTTATATTGGTCTGGAATTCAGTGACGTGTATACTGCGCTTGGAAGTGAGGTATTGCTGTTTTTCTTCTACTTGTTTTTTCTGAGATCCGTTTAGAAAATGCTGTTGATGAACATTCTTCTAAAATCAGCATGATAAGCAAACACTAAGTTTTTTTCATTTTTTCCCCTCCCTCCTTTTATTGTTGTTTAATAATTGCTGCTTACCTCTTCCCTTTCTCATTTCAAGATTTTATTATACACTTGACTTTGCCACTGATTGGAACCCAGCTTTGCATGGGAAGAACCTTCCCAACTTCTTCAGTGCTTATATGCAAGCTCAATATGATCCGAGCTTTCCAATCTAAATAATTGTATATATTACTAGCTGATAAGCTATCTCAGTTCCACCATCGCAGATTCTTGGTAGATGATTTAGTTTGCAGTTTAGGTTCTCATATACTTAAATTTTGTTAAAGATACATGTATGAGATGTTTGTTCTGTAGATGGTTGCATCAGTGTCATGCCTAATGCTTCAGTGCGTGGAACTTGAATTCAAGAATAGTTTGTAGTTTAGATTCTCATGTATTTAAATTTGATTTGATTTGATTTTTTGTTTTTTGTATAAAGAAGTGGGTAGTGCCAAATAGTAACTTGTATTTATTGATCAATTTAACTAGTTGGCACCGTTATTGTTCAGATTATTTATCTCAGCATCAAATTTTGATGGCCTGAACTTCTTTTTGCTGATAGTTGATGTCATTGAGTGGGTTTTTTGGCAGGTCACCTTTATTGAAGCCCTCGATCAGCTCATGCCTGGATTTGATCCTGAGATTGGAAAGTTGGCACAAAGGGTCCTAATTAATCCACGCAAAATTGACTATCACACCGGAGTATTTGCAACCAAGGTTATCATAATTTCATATATGTGTAGCTGTTTGTTCCTTTCAGAGACTGCCACAATTTCTTTTCTTCATTCATTCCTAGCATCACTTTCATCTTATTTTGTGTTATTCATAGATCACCCCAGCTGAAAATGGGAAACCAGTCACCATTGAGCTTATTGATGCCAAGACCAAGGAACCCAAAGATACTTTGGAGGTAATGTAAATTGTTTCAATTATTGTTTGGAAAAACAATTGTGATAGGAGGGGAGGGAAAGGAAAGGGATGGAAAGGGGAGGGGTTGGAAAAAAATTACCTTCTATTGTTTGGATAAATAAGAAGGGGAACGGAAGAGATATATTTTCTTTGTTTCATAGAAAGGACATAAAAGATAATGAATTTTAAATGTACGGAGGAAGTGAAAAATAAGGTTGACCAAGTTTATTTATTAAAAATTGGATTTTCCAAAAAGGAAGAATGTTAAAATAGTAAGTTAATATCAAGAAATCATATAGCTACTTCCTTCCCCTCCATTACTCAAAGATGGGTGTGATACTTTGGAGGGGAATGTCCCCCCTTCCCCTCCATTGAAAATTCTCTCCCCAAATAAGGTGAAGATGCCATTAACCTTCATTACCCTCTCCTCCCTTCTCTTTCCC
>NW_011502240.1:20618-23682 GCF_000495115.2 Populus euphratica
TCTTTCCCTCCATTCACTTGTTTCCCAAACAAACTGTAAATGAAGTCAGGATGTTGGATGCTAGCATCCATCCTTATTTTGTGATGCAGAGCAAAGTGGATTGCTAAAAAATCTATCAGTCTATATGCTCTTTGAGGAGAAAAGACCTCCACATCAAAATTGTAGAACTCTTCGGGTATTTTTTTTGTTTTTTAACTTCAGTCATATGCCTCCATGAAATACTTGAGCTACATCATGAACTTATTGAATGAGTTTAGTCAATGAGCATCATTTTTGTATTGCCGTATATCTGTTGAACATAAGGTGGCTAATTTACAGATGAAAGTCTGTTATGTTTAAGCCTGAACTGTGATTTGATATAAAATTTGGCCTTCATGTTAATAATTTTCTGTCACCTCCTGCAGCTCAGGCACCATCACTTGCATGGGCTTCCCTAATTTAAACATTAATCTTCAGTATGATTTAAAATCCCATCCCACGGCATCTATCGGAACTCTGATCTTGCTTTCACTATAGGTAGATGCAGCATTAATTGCAACTGGAAGAGCTCCTTTCACAAAAGGTCTTGGCTTGGACAATGTACGTATCCTTTGATGTTAATGTTGCTTTTATTAAATAGATTTGTCACCAGGAAGAAGAAATGATTTTAATCTTTCTCTCTCTTTCCCACAGGTCCAGGTAGCATTGAAAAATGGTTTTGTTCCTGTTGATGAGCGTATGCAAGTGCTTAATTTTGAGGGGAATCCGGTTAGTTCAAATTATTTTCTCATGAACACAGTTTAATGTATGGCTGTTGCAAATAATTACTAACATCTTTTTTAATAATTTCAACTCTTTAGGTTCCTCATTTGTATTGCATTGGTGATTCTAATGGTAAAATGATGCTTGCTCATGCAGCTAGTGCACAAGGAATTTCAGGTTAGTTGCAAGCGGATCAGCTTTTTGTCACCTCAAATCTGATGCTTCCTTTTACAGTGTTTAATCTTTTGCTCGAATTCTTGACACAGTGGTTGAACAAATCACTGGAAGGGATCACGTGCTGAATCATCTAAGCATTCCGGCAGCTTGTTTCACTCATCCTGAAATCAGTATGGTTGGATTGACAGAGGTAAATTTTAAAATCTTGCAGGTGCATTTAGTTCTATAAATATGCTATTATGCTCTAGTTACTTCATGATTTATGATAAAGTTAGCTGAATTCTACTTCTATACAAACAAATTGCATTCCTTGCATCCTTTTTTTGTGTTTCTTTCCTTTCTGGTTGCAAACAAAATTTCTTATTTTGTGTTACCTTTACACATGAAATTTTGACCGAATACTATAATTTTCAGCCTCAGGCAAGGGAGAAAGCTGAAAAGGAGGGTTTTGAAGTAAGTGTCACCAAGACGAGTTTCAAAGCCAACACAAAGGCCTTGGCAGAAAATGAAGGAGAAGGGATAGCTAAGGTTAGATTTCATAACTGTTCTCCTTCCTCATCGCGCTGTGCAAGCATAATTTGAATGATCAATCTTGATGCCATCCCCTCTCGGTGTATAGCTAGGGATTCTTTCCAAATCTACTCTGGTCATGCCTGAACTATTGACTAGTTTGTTATGCCTGTTGGATCTAATACAATCTCTTGCATAGGTGATGAGCATCATGAAATTTGGAGCCTGCTGATGTTCTGAATCCAATAAATTTGCCTTTATACATCATTTCTGTATTTTTCTCATGTTTACATGCAAACCTTTCAGTTCTATTTGACTCTGTTGATTAATCTTCTCTCACTAACTTCCATGGTTGGTACTCCTTTACTTTCTTGCAGTTGATATACAGACCTGACAACGGAGAGATACTTGGAGTGCATATTTTTGGGTTGCACGCTGCAGATCTCATCCATGAAGCATCCAATGCAATAGCTTTGGGCACTCGTATTCAGGTATGCGGCTGCATCTCTATTTATGGTGTGAAATGCCCTTTAGAATGAACTACTTAATGAGATGTTGGAAGTTTATAACCAGGCTGCAACTAATAACTCACGTCTCTATTCTGTTGGTCTTGAAAATGCTTCTTCAGATCTCAGTTTTGTACATGCGTGCACTCTAACAAGTGTAAGCTTATAACATCTGGGAACTAATTATACTTACGTTTGCACAATGCAGGACATAAAATTTGCAGTCCATGCACACCCAACTCTGTCCGAAGTTCTCGATGAACTTTTCAAATCAGCAAAGGTGAGCTTCTGAATGAACACATACTTTTAACATCTTGCATGCCATAAAAGAAAGGATACCCACCTACACGCGCACACAGAGCCCGGGCATGATCATCTCATTTGTTTGAGTTTTTTGTGCTATATGGTAAAACAATTCCAGAAGAACAAATCACATGCGCCTTCATGATTACAAAGTTGAGATAACATCCGGGGTTATGCTCTTATTTCATATGAACTCATCTTTGAACTTTAAATGTACTGAAGAGACATTGCGTGTGTACTGACAAATAGGTGGTGGATAGATGTCCCGTGAGAAAAGGTCCCCACTACAATTTCTTTGCAATTTATTGCGTGTTGTTAGCATATCAACTTTTTCAGCAAACAGCTGTCTAATCCTGATACATGTTCACCCACGATTGGTGGTTGCATGTATTTGTTAAGCTGAGGAGAGCACCATCCACCTTCAACCTCGTGACAGAAGTTCTTAATTTATGGGGCAGGTTAAAGCTCATGTTCCAGGCCCAGTAAGTGAACCAGTTGCTGTTTGAGCATGCAGGCAAAATTTCGAAGAAAATTTGCTTGTATTAGGAGGTATGAAGGAGCATGCATACCCAGGCTAGAGATAAATCCACGTATTTTGGTACACTGCCACAAGAAATATCATCAAGAGATCACCTGTTACAGCCTGAAATCTTTCAGAAGTTGCGCTGTTGGTTTATTGTCTCTCAGGTTCATATATTATTTCCATTCTGAAAATGGTTTTGATTCTAATCAGTTGAACAGAGACTATAATCTACTCCATTGAAACTCTCAGCTTGCAAGAATCCCTGAGGTTTTGTTGTTTTTTTTACTTTACCCTTGCTCTCTGC
>NW_011502134.1:0-25518 GCF_000495115.2 Populus euphratica
TTTTTTATGATTTTAATGTGTTGATGTAAGAAATAAAAAAAAATAAAAAATATATTATTTTAATATATTTTTAATTAAAAGATACTTTTAAAAATTAATTTGCATCCAACACCAAACACTCATGTTTGCTTATATTTTTTTTTTATATAAATCTCTTATTTCCAGCCGTTAAAGATTTCATTTCCATACCAAATTAGGATATGTTTAATGGGGCTCTAAGTATTAACAAACGAGAATTATTGAAGTATTTTGTGAAAATAAATATAATATGTTTAATTGCAGAAATTTTGAAAATGAAAAAATTGAATTATATAATAATTATAATAATCCTCATCGACTTGACTAATTTACATGGATGCATTCACACATACGACGACCGTTTTCACCAATTGAAATTTGAAAACATTGCACATCTATTGGGCCCTGAAATACTCATTTACTCCAGTTATGGCCTGCAATAAAAAAAGTCAAACAAAGCCCATTTAAAACCACAGAAATCAATTCATGAACTTCACATTTACACGACTAATAACTTGTCTTGAAGTAAAAATTAATAAAATTTCATTTTATTTATTTTTATTTTAAAAAATATTTTTAAAAAATTTATTTTTATATTTTTTATATTAAATTAATATATTTTTTTATGTTTTCAGATTATTTTTAATGTGATGATATTAAAATTAATTTATTAATACATTTCTGAATAAAACTCAACTATAATTACATTTTCAAATAAATTTTTAAACTGGCAATTAATTACTTAACATGTAGATTAAATAGTTACTTAACATGTAAATTAAAGAACCCGAGGAAGAAGTAACCAATTTTCTATTTTTATATTTTACTATGCAATGAATTTTGTCAATTTAAGGCAATCGGGTGGAAAGAATTGAGTAGAAATGACTAGATTCTGCAGTAGTGTTTGTTGTGCGTCGGATTAATCTTTTTTTTTTAACATGCTAAAAATACATATAGTCATTTAGTCATTGATAACATTTTTATAGTAAAGAAAAAAATTTAAATTATGTAGAAAATAATTTGATATGACCTAATTAATTTGATAAGTTAAAAAATAACTTAAATATCCGATAAAAATATAATTTAGCTCATAAAAATTCAAGACAATATATTAAAAAAAATATATTAAAAGAAATATATTGTATCAATTCAGGTCAATTCGAGTTAACCTACTAAATTTATGACTCAAATCTTGAGATCGTAAAAATAACCTCTATATAAAACAAATTGAAACAAATTAAGAATCTCAATTCTCAATCAATCTTGTGTTTAAGAATAAAATTAATAAAAATTAATTGAAAAAAATACTTGAGTTAACTTATTAAACTCATGACTTAAGTCATAAAATCGACATAACCTCATAAAAAAACAAAAAAAAAAATTAAGTCAGTTAAAATTAATATATCAAATCTGTAACCTAGATCATGAGATTAGAATAGCCCTCATAAAAAGTAAATCAGGATATAAAAAAACTTATTGTTAAATAATAAAATTAAAAAAATTCTAAAAACAGAATATAATAAAACAACTTGATTTTATCCAGGTTAATTTGCAAAACATGTAGCCTGAGTTATAAGATCAGGATCATTTTATAGAAAGAAAATCAAAACAAATCATGAAACCTAACTCCTAACCAATATTAAAGAATAAAATTAAAAAAAATATTAATTAAAAAACAAAAAAAACTTGAGTAAAAAATATTAACTGTCAAACCTATAATATGTGTTATGAGATCGAGCTAATAATAAAGAAAATAAATCCTAATAAATTATAGATTTTAATTTTTAATAAATTAAATATTAAATAATAAAATTAAAAAAATATATAAATTTATAAAAATAAACAAACCTTTCTTATCTGTTGAATACTGCTCTGTGAGATGATGTAGCAGTAAAATCACAACTTTTTATTTATTTATTTGTTAATGTTTACCCGAACAAGTTAACCTCCCAGTTCAAGGAGATCAAGTTGAATAGTATGAAAAGTATACAAATAAAGATATTCAAGGAATATTTATTGATTTTAATATGCAACTCTGGTCTGGTTTCTCGGGAGGAGTAGTTAAGCATAGTATGTAAATGGTTTGTGACTTGTGATAGTAGATAATGATGTAAGGTTTGGAGGAAAACTCCTGGAAGCTCCACCACCCCACTTTGACTACCTGTGCATATGATGTATGTAATCATGTGCTGCAGATAACTCTTTGACTATCACAAAGAATTGATGCTCGCTCATCAACAACACCGCAAATAGGAAGTGGATGATACTTCAAATCATTTATAGTCTCTGGATGGAAAGCGCTCGTACACCACCATGAACATTAATGGTCGAGCAATTGGGTTGATACCGGAGAAATAATCAAATGTTAGTGGTAAATTTTATTGTACTAATTTCTATTTATTATATCCCATAAGTGATATTAAAAATAAAAAATAAAAAGAGGAGAGGTTTTATCGTGGTCCTCCTCGCAAACGATATTTATTATAATAGTATTTTTTCTTCTTTGTTATTTTTTTATTAATTGTTTTTTCAGTTTTAATTTTATTATTGACATTAAATTTCTTAGAATTGAATTTTATAAATTTTTTAATTTATTTTTTATAAAATTATTTTAATCTCATAATATATATTTGGCTTAACTTGATTAATTCAAGTTTTTTTAATTTATTTTTTTTTAATTTTATAATTTAACATTTGACTGATTAAGAAATAGATTTTGTAATTTATTTTATTTCAAAGGTTGTTTCCATTTCATAAATCTAGGGTACTAGTTTGACGGATTAACTTAGGTTGAATCAAATTGATTTTTTATGTTTTTTTATTTTATTTTTCAACACTACATTGATTAGAAATTAAATTTTATAATTAATTTCAGTTTGTGATGGGTTATCTTTGTATCATGATTAGGAATGTGAATTTGGTAGGTTGACTATAGTTATTTTTTAATTTTTTTTAATTTCATCATCTAATATTGAGTTTATTGAAAATTAGGTTTCATATTTTTTTTTATTATTCTTTTCATGAGTTTATTATAATCACATGACCCAACATGCTGATTAACAGGTTAGCTTGAGTTTACCTCAATCAATCCAATATATTATCCTTTTAATATTTATAAAAAAATATCATCTTAAATATGTATTTTGAGTCAAAATATATTTTACCAATCGTCCAGGTTGCTTTTAAACATGAAAAGTCAACTTGGTCATATTAGACCAATCCTCACATGATTTTAAAAAACAATTCTACTAAAAAAACATTAACAATGCATCGATATTTTTTTATGTTAAAAATGCTTTTGTCTAACTTATAATGTAGCGTAAACCAATAAATAATATTCAATGAAATAGTTGTTTGTCAAATTTTTCCATAGCTGAAAAACCTATTAAGCTAGGATTTAGAGGTAAAATGATCCTTTTTATCATGATTTAATGTTATTTTTAAATTATTTGAGGGTAGTTACTCATTTAATTTTTTAGAACAATTAAATTACTTAAATACCTTTTAAACAAAAAAAAGAAGATGGCTTTAACCCAAGGGTTTTTTTTTTTCCTTTACTTATATTCAAATGAATTTACTTAGTTACTCATGCGTTTAAAATTAACAAATCTATCCACCATGAGTGTTCAGGTCTTTTTATCATTCTTTTTTTTTTTTTAACAACAAGTTAACTTAATGGTATTTTTGTATTTTAATAAATATTTAAGAAAAAAATATTTGTTGGTGCGTGCCAAGCGCATACAAGAACATCCCTTGTGCCCTTCAAGAGATATGTGTGAAGTTGTGTAGTCATTAAATATCATCTTTTCTCATGATATTTGAAAAGTCTTGATGTCTCCTCCGTAATGAAATGGTACATTCACCAAATACGCCTTCAATTTAACACTAATAATCCCTTTTTTTTTCTTTTTTTCTATCTACCTATAATTCTAGGCTAACCCCTTAAAAATTTTAGACTAGTTCAATTGTTTCCTTAACAATTAGCCCCTGTACTTTTAATTACTATTTCATTTATTTTTTTACATATAATTTCATTATCCTTGAGTTTTTTTTAATCAAATTTGACTTCTATTCTTTTGATTTTTTTTTTATTTTGGCAAGTTTTTTTTTAAATTAATATTTTTTTATAATTTTATTATTCAAAATTAAATTACTTGAGAATTAAACTCATGTCCAGAATTTCATAAGTTATAAGTTTGGTAATTAGATCAGGTTTAGAAGGTTCATACTAGATTCACTTGGTTTTTGTTTTTCTTTGTTTAAGCTTTTTTTTTTTCATCCTTTAATATTTATTCAATTGAAGATTGAGTTTTATTCTTTTTATTAATTTGCTTTTTATAGAAATTTTTGTTGCTTTTGAAAATAACCCTAATTATCTTGAATTGTTTTATTTGTCCTTCTTTATTGAGTTTTTTTGGATAATTCTTTAAATTGATGAATAATTTTTTAAAAAATAATTTATAAAATAATAAAATTCAATTTCATCCCCTTTTAATTTTTTAATCTTTTGAATTTAGTCCTTATTTTTTGTTACTATTTATTTTATTTGAGATAAATTTTAGTTTTTTTAATTTTATCCTTAAATTTTTTTCACATCAAATTTGATTGCTATTTTTTTTGTTTTTTGAAAATTTTTTAAATTGATATGTTTTTCTATTCCATCATTTGGCATTAAATTGATTGAGAATTGAACTTTTTATTTGAGCAGGGTCTATAATTTCACAGGTTTTGGGTTTTAGAGATTAACATAAGTTTAAGACATTCTCTCGAGTTTACTTTATTTTTTTTTCCCTTTCTCTAAGTTATATTTTTTAAGTTTTATCCTCAATATTTATTTAATTAAAGACTAGGCTCTGCTATTTCTATTTATTTGGTTTTTGTAGGATTTTTTTCTGATTTTAAAAATGAGTGAGGCTTTCTTAGGTTTTTTTATTTGCTGTTTTTTTCTAGATATACTTTAGTTACTCAACATTAAATTGATTGATAATTAAATTTATTGGTCAAGTCTGAGGCTAAAATTTAATAATATGTTGTGAATTTGAGACCTTAGCACAAATTAGAAGGTTTACTTATATTTGTTTTGTTTAAATTTTTTTTATACTTATGTTTTTTAAATTTTATCATTCAAAAATTTAATCATTAATAATCAGACTTTTATTTATTTATTTATATTTTATATGATATTTTGTTAATTTTTAAAATGATTCAAATTATCTTGAATCTTTTTATTTATTGTTTTTCTTTTTAGATTCCCTATCTTTTTTATTGTCTGAGTTTATACCTTGAGTCTTATTTTTTAAAATATGGTTGCATCTCTGGAGCAACTTTTCTTTTAGCAATAAGAAAAATATTCTATTCCAAGGCATAGCATGAACCCACAAATAAGGTTTTCTTCACCAATAAAGTATGAAGGGAATGTAGATAATTAAAACAATTAAAAGTATAATCAGTTATATATATAAAATAACTAAAAGGCACGGTTGAGTTTAACTGTTAATATAAATAGTGAACAAAGTTGATTTAATTTTTTTTAATCATTTAGTTATAAATTTTGTGTCGTCGCTGTGAAATTAACTAGGTGTCGTGAGTTCAATACCTAAGGGCACTTTATTTTCTTGTAAACGACAAATAACTTGTTGTTTATCATTTATTTTCTTAACTTGGCATATCTCAGGCCTCCACGCCTGAACCTTGTTGCGAGACCCTTTGATTTTTCATTTGGGTTTTTGAAAAATTAATTTATCTTTTTATCTTTTGGATCAATTCCATTTTTTTAATATGGAGTTTCTATTTTTTTTAGATTTTTTGTTCTTTTTTAATCTTTTATTTTTAATTGTATAATTTAATATGAAGTTTTTATATAATTTTATCTTTTAATATTATATTGATGATTAATTAGTTTTTGTATTTTTTTATCAATTAATAAAAATATTTTAGCATTTTGTTTTATCTTTTATATTTCATATTAAAGGTTTCTATTTCCTTTATGTTTTTTGACCTTTTTTTAATTTTATATATTTTTTAATTTTATTCTTTAATATATAATTTTTATTTAATTTTATAATTTAATATTGAACTGATGATAAAATTATTTTTGTATTTTTATCATATAATAAAATAAAAAAATTAATTAGATCTAATAAAATATGTTATTCAAGTTTGGTAGTTTAATTAGGGTTAATTTGACTTCTTTTTTTTCTTTGAGGTTTTTCTTTGAATTTGCCTAGCCAACATGGACATGTCAGTGCAATCCTCATATTATTTTATTTAAAAAATTTAGGCTAAGTAAATAGATGGGTTAAAAGTTTTCAAGTTTAAATTATTATATCAAATTTAATGATAATACAAAAATAAATTTACAATCTATATATTAATTTTTTTACATTTCAAAAAAATTTAATTCAACTTGCAGCAAAAACACAAAAACAACCTAGTGTAGTACTACATATCCAATAAAAAATATTATGTTTCCCACATTTATTTATATTTATATTGATATTGATATTGATATCAATTTATTTTCATAAAAAAAAACTAATCGTACATAGATGTATTAGATTTACAAAAGCTAATGGACAAGCTCGGTTTTAATAGCTATAGGTTGAATTGAAAAAGCAATGATATATATCTATATATAGCAATGGTGACTGAATTTCAGAACAGTAGTGTGTAATGCCAATTAATTGTAAGCTAGGACTACAAGCACTATGGTCGTTCCTTTTCAGTGTACCTTTTTTTATTCCATTTATTTATCAGGTAAGGGCAGGATATCTTCTTAAGAACAAATTAATAATTGCAGCCAATCACTTTGGAAATCTTCTTGCAAATGGAAATTAATGAAACGATATGATGATGACCTACAAGAGATTCTGTTGACGTCTTTTCCCTATCTCCATGCAAAAAAACAAAAGAAAACACAAAAAAATAAAAAAATAATAAAAAATAGAGTTTGGTCTGCACTTGATTATCGATTCCAATTCAAGCACCACCATCTTATTTAATACCCATGGACGCTTCCCAATAAATATACCCTTTTCGTTTTATCAATATTTTTTTTTATTAAAATGAATCTTCAGCTTGGATGTCTGTATTTTAATTAAATTTATAAATTCTAAAATTAATAATTATATAAATTTTTAATAATTTTAAAATTTATGAAACTCGAATTGATAATTTTTAAAAAGTAAATGTAAAACTTAACCAATTAAATTAAATTTCTAAAATTAATAAATATTTTGTTATGATTTCTTTTAAAAAACATGCATTATAGTATTATAAAGATACTAAAACTATCTAGTTTAATAGAAGAGATTACTTGGATAACCAATAAAACTTTGTTTTTTCCAAAACTTTTTATAGAATGCACAAATTTATGCATCACTTCATAAGACTTAGAGCTCATACTTTAGAAAATTTCAACTAAAAGAATAAGAACAAAACAATCAAGTGTTCAAACATTTTTATTGGCCATTATAAAAATGAATGATTTTTCTTTTTGAAAATTATTTAAATGCGTTTCTCCATGAAAGAAGGTATTTAATGCCACCACATCAATCTATTTAATGTTTTTTATGTTATTTAAGAAAATGATAATAAAAATACTGAATTATATAAATATTTAGAGAAGATAAACTTAAAGATAGTAGAACACCATCAATCAATATTCATAACACTCTATTAGAACATAGAACATATATATAAGGAATACCTTACTTTTATGTTGTCTAAATTCAAAGATTCCTTACTTTTAGGTAACACTCATTGTTTATATAAAACTAGGTTTTAAACCTCTTAAATAACATGTAAGAAGAATGGCTTCAAATATAATCAATCAAGTTAAAGAAAATATCAAAAGATTACCTCAAGAGTGATTTATAAGAATGACTAAGTATGTAAAATGACTTTCAATCATTGTTTCAATGATTGAAGATGATAGTAAGTTCATGTTATGTGTTGGTTTGGTAAACTAAACTTTAACTTCTTGTCTAAGGATATGTAGTGTAAAGCCCCACTCATTCTCCCTTTTAAAATATTATCCGCTATGGCTCAACCCAATCCAGTCTCCACGCCTCACGATTTTGTTCTTGGTAGCCCATATGCCCTAGAACACGTCTTACAAGGTTAGGTACCAATTGATTTAATATGTCATAGCTCTAGACACTCTTTTCTTGATGTGGGATGTTACAATTTCCTAACTTTAAGAACGAGCCTTCCTCGGCTTTGATATCATATGTAATCCCCTCTCAAAATACGTCTTACAAGGTTAGGTATCAATTGTCTTAATATACCTTAGTTTTGGACATTCTTTTCTCAATGTGAGATGTGTCAATCCCCTCACCTTAAGAACAAGCCCTTCTCGGTTTTGATACCATATATAAAGCTCGACCCTCTTTTTCTTACGGAATATTGTCTGTTATCGCTTAGCTCAACCCAACTTCCACCCATCACGATTTTATTCTTAGTAGTCCACATACCCTGAAAGGTGCCTTACAATGTTAGGTATCAACTGCCCTAATATGTCCTAACTCTAGACGCTCTTCTCTCAATATGAAATGTTACATGTAGCCAACATCTGTGGCTAATATGCTGGTCGACTTTTCTATTAGAAATGAGTATTTTTTTTTTAGTTTTATAAAAGGTTATTTGGGTTATAATACTGATATCATTAATAAAACAGATATTCTCAAGATTGCCTTTTAGTTTAAAAAACATAATTGCATCTATTAAAGAATAATAAATCTAATATGCTATGATATTATTGGGTAGTTTTTTAAAAATCCATATAGATTGATAAGGTGATTTCATGAGAAGTAGGATTGCTAATGTAGGAATTGACTTTTATTTTGATTTTAGTTTGTTTTAGTTAAGAAAAGTTGTTGAAGGCTTTAGAATATTTATTTGATGAGAGCTTTGTTCATTATAATATTTATCTATAATTTATCTTTCAAATATTCTTTACTTCTTTTTTTTTTTACATACCTTTTTTCATAACTTTTTATGTTATATTATATTCTTTTTTATCATGTAATCGAATATTTTCTTTTAATTTATGTTACCTTCAATTCAATTTAAACTCAATATAAACCTTTTTTTTTTATACATATAACTAAAAATTAAAGTTTTTTATTCAATACAAACCTTTTATATTTAGTGCTTGATTTGAAATATATAGTTTACTGTTTAATGCAAATCTTATGGTTGGCTACTCAAATGGAATTTATTTGTTAAACTACTTAATTTCATCTTATAGTTTATGATCAAACCAAAATATTATATTTTTTTTATTTGGATTGAACTTTATGGTTTATTTCTCAATTTAAACTTTTAAAGTATTTTTTTCTAGTATATTTTTCTCACTTATATGTATTTTTTATTTTTCTTTTATTTCTTTTATTTTTTTTGTATTTTTTATTTATATGGAGCTCCAAAATGACTAACAATTAAGTAATAAACTAAACAGTTTAGGGAATTCATTATTCATCTACACCCAATATAATGTGGATTATAATAGTAATCTACTGTGCATTCCTTCCTTTCTTTCTTTTCTTTTTTTTCATGTTTTTGTTTTTTTTCACTTTCTTTTTTTGTAGTTTTCTTCATTTTTTTATTTTTCACTTTTTTTATTTTTTTAAAATTTGTTTTTGTTTATTTTTTTAATATTGATGTATTTGAAAATTAAGTTTTGTAATTTATTTTTTTATTTTATCTTTTTACAGGGTTAAAATGATTTACCTATTTGCTAGGGTAATCTAAGTTATTTCAATTTACAAGTTTGGTGAGAATTTTTTCTTTTTAATTCAACTTGACTTTGTTATCATTTATCCAATATAGTTAAAAACAATAGTTTTAGGAAAAAAAACAATTATACATAAAGTTAAAATATATGGGAAAAATACTGTAACTTTCTTCACATGTTACTGTGGATTGCTACAATGCTTTTTTTTTTTATTTGTTTTTCAAAATTATCTTTGTTAATTTTACTTTTTTAATATTGAGTTGGTTAAAAATTTAGCTTTGTAATTTTTTTTAAAAATATTATAGATTGCTATGATATTTTTCTATGTGATTTTTCTATTTTATTATACATAAAGTTAAAATATATGGAGAAAGTACTGTAGATTTCCTCATATGTTACTATAAATTACTATAATATTTTTATTTTTTGGTTTTTCCTACAATACTTTTCCTTTGTTTGTGTTTTTTTTTTAAATTATCTTTGTCAATTTTACTTTTTTAATATTGAGTTGGTTAAAAATTTAGCTTTCTAATTTTTTTATTTTAAAATAATGTGAATTGCTACAATGTTTTCCTACATGGTTTTTCTATTTTATTTTTTATTTTTTAAAATTATATTTATCAATTTTTTTTAATATTGAGCTAATTGAGAATTTAGTTTTGTAATTTTTTTTCTTTAAAACATTATTAATTGCTATAATGTTTCTCCACATGATTTTTCTGTTTTTATTTTTGTTTTATTTTTTTTTTAAATTATGTTTATCGATTTTATTTTTTAATATTGAGCTGATTAAGAATTATAATTACAATATGTGGGGAAAACACTCTAGCTTTCCTCATAAATTATTGTGGATTGTTACAGTATTTTTTTTCACATGATTTTTTTATGTTTTTTTTTCTAAAATTATCTGTTATTTTTATTTTTTAAATATTGAGTTGATTAAGAATTACAATTACAAGTAAATATAAGTAATGCTAAATCATGTGGGGAAAACATTGTAGCTTTCCTTACAAAACACTATACATTACTAAAGTTTTTCTTCACATGGGTTTTTTTCCAGTTTCTTTTGTGTTTTTTTTTTGTAATATTTTTTTTAAATTATCTTTGTTAATTTTTTTTTTAACATTGAACTAGTTAAAATTAACTTTGTAATAAAGCTTAATTATATGGGAAAGTAGTTTTCCTTACAAAATAATGTGGATTGTTATAGTATCTCTCCACATGTTTTTTTTTACTTATGAGTTTTTTAAAATTATCTTTGTCAGTTTTATTTTTTTAATATTGAGCTGATTGATAATTATAATTACAAGTAATTATAAATAAGGTTAAATCATATGGAGAAGTACTATAACTTTCATCACAAAACACTATAAATTGCTACAATGTTCCCAACATAGTTTTTTTCCCTATTTTTTTGGTTATATTTTTTTTAAAAATTATTTTGTTGATTTTATTTTTTTAATATTGAGTTGATTGAGAATTTAACTTTCTATTTTTTTTTATTTAAAACACTAAATTGCTGTAGTATTTTTCTAAATAATTTTTTTATGATTTTTTTCCAAAATTATCTTTGTCAACTTTAGTTTTTTGAATATTGAGTTGGTTAAGCATTATAATTAAAATAAAGCTAAATTATATGGGGAAAGTGTTGTAATTTTCCTCACAAAACACCATGAATTGCTGCATTATTTCTCTAAATAGTTTTTTTTTGTAATACTAGCAAGATATTGTTCGTTTTGGGTCTCCCAGTCCACCCATTCCTCGGGCTTCAACCCAGGTCCCCCTCATGGGTTTGTTCTTGGCAGCCTCACAAGACTCCAAAACACGTCTTACTAATCAAGGTGAGCATGCTCATATAAGGCCCTAACTTTGGACTCTCGCTTTTGATGTGGGATATCACAATTCCCTCATTTTAAGACGAGTCGTCCTCGACTCTAATACCAAATGTAACATCCCACTCCATTAGCAAGATATTGTCCGCTTTGGACCTTACAGTTCACCCATTCCCAGGGCTTCAACCCAGGTCCCCCTCACGAGTTTATTCTTGACAGCCATGCATGACCCCAAAACGTGTCTTACTAGTCAAGGTGAGTATGCTCATATAAGGCCCTAGTTCTGGATGCTCGCTTTCGATGTCAGATATTATATTTTTTAATGATTTTTTCTTAAATTGTCTTTGTTAATTTTATTAGGGAAAACATTATAGTTTTCCTCACAAAACATTGCTAATTGCTACAACGTTTTTCATCATGAATTTTTTTCCTTCTAAAATTATCTTTGTTGATTTTTTTTTATATTAAGTTGGCAGATAATTTAACTTTATAATTTTTTTTATTAATAAAAAAGTTAAATCATATGGAGAAAACACTATATATTTCCTTATAAAACACTTTCTATGCTCATGAAAGACATTTGTTAATTATATATGGGTTATAAATTTGGGTTTAAATTCACTAGAGATTAAGTTTTAAGTAAATTCTTTCATTAGCTTAAAGAAATGAGTTTACATTGGCGGCAACAATGAATCTCGGTTAATTTCATGAGCATTAATCATTTGTTTTTAAAAATAAAAATGTTTAACTTGTAAGAAGAAAACAAGAAATTAAGAGACATGAATCAGAATATGGGGCCCATAAAGGGACAAAAGAACAGGTCTGAAATATTAAAAGGCTTGTTTGGTAAAGGGGAGATGAACTAGAACTGTTAATGTATGCAATGACGACAGCTACATAGGATTAGTTAGCAAATTGCTTCATCTGTACTCTACTTTTCTGCTAGAAAAGGAAAATTAATACCTCAAGCATTTCTGATATTGGGACCAAATCAGTAGGTTTCAGAGGCGGCGGCTGACTAGTGTACATGTATTGAGGAACAAATTAAGTATAACATTAGAAGAAACTTGTTATTCTGCTAGAAATTAAGGTTAATCTCTTTGGTTTTCTCCTCCTTATTTTTGCGTAATTCTTCATGTTTTGCTATACGTTTTCAAAGAAGTTTTACTTTCTCGCCTTCTATTCTTCCTTGTGAACCTTAATTGATAATTAAAACTCATAATGCCAGACGATAATCCATACGCTTAAACACACAAGTCAAGTGTTGCCATTTTCTACCATCCTTCTTTGTCTATGGATATGATATATGATATGTGGATTGCTTGTATGCTTATATATTTATGTCTGGACCAATAAAATCTTGACATATGCTAAAACAGTTAAACATACACACTAGCTAGGTCCATCATGCTATGTTTTAAAAAAATAAAGGAAAATCTAAATATTTATACCAAGTTAAAAAAAAATTAAATATAATATTTCTAGCTAAATACTTTAAGTCACAATTTCTTAACACATGTTTAATGCAATCTTTTTTTCTTAAATTAATAAAATGCTCATATCATTAACATGTATATTGAATATTTCAATAAGATGTAAAGAAAAAATCAAGCAAAACCCATCCCTTATTCTAGATCAACCGATATTAAGATCTCTCAAGTGCTTTAAAAGTTTATAATATTATAGGAGTTCACTTATGTATAATTTCAATTTTTTTATTTCTTACTTAAGCCTACTTTCTTGATAAAATTACAAAATCAAATGATACAATAGCCTTTCTTTAAGAAATCAAGAATAATTAAATTCAATATGCATTGAGAAAATAAAATATATTATATATCTTTTTTAGTTATTTCTTTTTTTTATATATTAGTTCCTGGGTATAAATTTTCTAAATTAAATTTCTACATAGAAAAAAACAAATATAAGAATGGATACTAAGTTTTTTTATATATATATATATAAGTAAAATGCTATAAAAACCAAAATTTAAATAAAATATCTTTATAAATGCTATATATATATATAATTATTTTGATTATGATAACACTATTATTATAATATAATCAAATTACTAAACAATTGTGATGTAAACTTCGTGATCACGTGGTCATACAACCCACAATCAAGATTAAGATATGATCTTATAAAATCAAAAAAGATCTGATAGGAGTGTGACATAATAAAAACCTACCCTAAGACACCAAAACTATTGAAATGAAGTCGAATGACATTACGAAACTAGTAATATTTGATAAATTAGATTCAATTCGTTCAAGAACCAAAGAATGCAAAAAGCTCTCTCACATGTCAAAAATAAAAAGTTCAGAAGGATTATTCAACTATGATTGCTAAAATTTAGGCTTGCATGTGTTTAAATAATTATGAAAAATTAATCCTAATGGATCAACTCTCGTTGACTGAATTGACCCACATACAAAAATTAATACAAAACCTTTACTAACAAGCTCATATCTTGATCTAAAAAAGCATTGGATCCTAGTTAAAAACAAAGTATTAATTAAGCTCAAATTAACCTTGAATTCTATCTAAAAACAAAGTATTAATTATGCTTAAATAAAACTTGAATTGTAGTTAACAAAATAAAAATAAAGCCCATAAGTTCTAAATCTTTATCTGTCATGAGAAGAGAACAAGAAAAGAAAATATTTTAGATCTGATACAAGACTTATTTATAGCTTACAATGTTACCCACTAATTTTAGGAATTAAAGGAGAAGTTGTCACCCCTTTTGTTTCTAAGTTAGAATATGATTCTGATCACAAACTTGTATTTATTTATTTATTTTAAGGAAAAAGATGTTGTCTTTAATATAATATTAGAAAACACAATTAAGTTGCTTAATTATTATCCTTGTATAACAAGGAGACTATACCAGCTATGTTTTTTCTAAATCAGCTTGTATTTCTTTGTTTTCTCTGCTATGTTTTCTCCTTACTTGAGAAGATAATAAAATAAAAATAATAAATTATAATATTTAAAAGAAATAATCAATGTTCTCGTATATAATATAATATGAAATTCAATATTAATTAAGACTTTACAAAACACATGGAAACATTGCATAATAAGACTTACTAAAACTGATATAAAATTAATAATCTTGTTATCCAAATATCATGGCCCAAACAAGGGTTGGTGGAGTCTTGCAGATAGATTAAATGTAATAAAACCTCTTTCCAAATTCAGCCTTAGTTAAAATTTGTATATTCAATATTTTTATCAATGTCCCTTCACTTTGATTCTTGTAATGAGCCCATTTGAAACGTATAATGAATTATCGGTATGTGCAGACTAATACACGTCAAATTGATTATATAAGAATAATTAATAACTAAATTATATCATCTTCACAAGGTAAGGTATATGATTAGTGGTATTATTTATAACCATCAAGACTTATTGCCTGCTTATGAGTTGTGAACCAATTGGAGAGCTACTAGTAATAAAATCCAAACTAATAATTTCAATATCATCATAATATCTGCCATTTAAGTCGTTAAAATGTTAGGGCTTATTTGGTCCCACCCAAACACTTAATATCATATACTTGCGTGTACACTTGTGCTTGGAATGAACTTTGAAATCAAAACGAAATTAGAATGGGATTGAGGTTTCTTGTCTCTGTGATTCAAGAAAATTAGCTATTTGACCTCCTTGATGGGTACTACGTGGGAAACCTAACCTCTGTATTGGTATAACTTAATTGCTGATTTGTCCCCGCTCAGCGTGTATTGCACAAAACCTTGGGGAAAGCAAGCAAGCAAGCTAGCCTACGTATTTATTTTAGCATGTTCATCAAAATACCCCTGAAAAAGCTATGCATTTAATACAGTTTTCATAATATATAGGTCATTGCCATTACTGTAAATTACCTATAGATCAGGGAGCAGCTATTTTTTCAAGCAAGCGACAAAAGAAAGAAAGAACATTTCAAATAAAGGTAGGTGATTGTACATTGTCCATGAGAAACTGATAATTAGCCAGTGTTTATGGTCAAGCATGAGAAATTTCCTATATGGGCGCATTGGAAACTCCATGTTCAAACATTGCATGAAGTTTTCTGCTATTTAATCTTTGTAAAAGGAATCGAAACCTTATTAATTTTAGGTTATTTTAAAAAAATCTAACATTATCCTAAGGATTTTACTAGTTAGAAACTAACTCTTAAATTGATTCTTTGTCCTTTCTAACAAGAAAGGTAATTAACTAATTATGTCTTAGAATTAATACTCAAGGAGAGAGCATCCCTCATGTAGTTCTTTGGCTTGTTGTCCCGTATGACAATTTGGATATATTTTTTCTCAAGTTTTCTGCAATCTACTTTGTGCGTTTATTTATGACTTTATGCTCTAACTTTCTTGATAGTTTTATTTAAATGCTTCTTTTATGTGCTTTAAATTTATTCATTATTTTTTCTCTGTAATAAGTTTTTTTTATGTGCTAGATAGAAAACATTATTCCCCAAGTCACAAGGCAGACTAGACTTTTCCTTTGTATAAATAGAACCGGAAGCCCTAGTGTGTGCGCCTTTATATAGATATAGACAAAAACGCGATCGCTTCCTTAAATTAATTTGTGAGAGTAAAGGACGCATGTGGAATTTCCAGTTATTATAAAGGCTTGTATGTCTATGTCACCCTAAGCTGGTCTGTTTCCAGACGTGATCCACACTCTATATATAGAGAGGGCATTCTCTCTAATTTTTCCAGCAATATTTCATACACGTATAGCCTCTCCCCACCTGCGGCCAGGTTTGCCTTCCTTCACTTTCTTCTTTGCTTCCATTTACATCTTTAATCAATGAAATGCATTACGAATATTAAAGAAAACAAACACTCGAACTACTTAAAACAACTACTTAGGAAGCTAATTAATGTGGTTTCTCTTCTTTTATCTTATTTTATTTCAGGAATGATGGCGGAATCACCATTCCAAGATGAAAGTGCCCTAAAGAAAGGGCCTTGGACTCCAGAAGAAGATCAAAAGCTCATTGATTACATTCAGAAACATGGCCATGGAAGTTGGAGAGCGCTTCCAATGCTTGCTGGGTTGAACAGGTGTGGAAAGAGTTGTAGGCTAAGGTGGACTAATTATCTGAGACCTGATATCAAAAGAGGAAATTTTTCTGAGGAGGAACAGCAAATTATCATAGACTTCCATCAAGTCCTTGGAAATAAGTAAATTTCTCTTGCTCCATTCTGCTTACGTTATGTCTTAAATACACTAGCTATAATACTATCTTGCCAAGTAAACACTGTTTTCCCTTCATTAATGCAACCTGGACCACGTCGAACCTAAAAGCTTGACATTTGCTGTGTTTGCAGGTGGTCAGCAATAGCACAGCATCTTCCAGGGAGAACCGATAACGAAATCAAGAACTTTTGGAATACTCATCTAAAGAAAAAGCTTCTCCAAATGGGGATTGATCCTGTCACCCACAGGCCAAGAACTGACCTTAACATAATTGCAAACCTACCACAGTTGCTTGCTGCTGCCGCAAATTTCAGCAATCTGATGAATATTCCATGGGATAACGCAATCAAAGCACAGGTAGATGCCACCAAACTCCAATTGCTGCATAACATACTGCAAGTCCTAGGCAATAGTCCACCTCCAAACATGGAAGCGCTTAGTAACCTCTATGCATCACGGGACCATCAGCTATATGAATACCTCAGAATGAACTCTCAGTTAGAGGGAGTACGAAAATGCGGCGAGGATGGTCTTTCTTCGCAAGGTATCAACGCTCAGGCTCAGTCCAACTTTCCAAATATAGATGCTCCTCAGCAACCATTCAGTGATCACAATCCAATAAAGGACTCAAAATCACGTACCCACAATAGTGACCAATTAGTCTCTTCATATGCTTTTCCAACTTCAAACACACTGCCCAAGTTGGTTTCAGCCTCACCTGAATGTTCATCAGCAAACACAATCAACCCAAATGATATTATTTCTAACCCTTCCAATGCCACTGCAACCACATTTGAAGCGTGGAGGAATCTTATGGATGATGGGGCAAATGACAATTATTGGATAGATATAATTGAGTAAGTAAACATCCTTTTCACAATTAATTAATAACTTAAGTGGTGTGTATATATATATACGTACTTGATTAAAATCTTAAACTTGCTTGTGTCAATGTTGTGGCTTTACGGTCTTAGTTTTTATTGATTCATGAATGTAATGTCTTTTGCAGTCAAGCATCTTCGCAGCCATGGACAAACTAAAAAGAAAAAACTCAAAGGAATTAAGAAGACGTATTTGACTGTAAATTATGAGTTTCTTCCACTGTAGATTGTCACAACTCGTCAACAGATACACATACATATGTTACCAGCGTATGAAGAAAGAATACCCCTACATATGGGATCATTGTATACTCTTTTTTTTTTTCCCCTTGCATAATATTGGTCATACTATTTTGGATTTCATTATTGTATCTTATTAAGTTGTTATCAACTTCTTCAGTTATGGATTCGTGATCTTGAAAAGAAATATTGTATGGCAGCTTAATGCTCATATTTCGTTTGCACTTGATCAACAGCAGCACCGATCATAATGTTTCATGATAAAAATTATAGGTTAAATATTAGGCTCTTAATTTTCCATAAGAGTTGATGATCGAGAGTGAGGGATCCAAGGATTTCAAAGGTTGGATGGATATAAAATGAATTAGTTGTAGAGAGCGTGGAACACGAAATTGATGGTTGCAGAAGACCCACTAGACTTCTGCCATTAGGAGGCTTGACCTTTGATAAGGTGGAAACCCATGTCAACGACCTATACAACGTGGACGGACGCGAAGCCAAAGACATAACCCCTAGACCCTTTATCTACTTTGTTTTACGTTAATTCTCTCTCTGACTCGGACTTTGCAAAGCTGTACCAAAAAAGTTATCTTAAATTGTCCATTAATGTGGAGTTTAACTAGTGATATATATTTGCCTTATGATAAGAAGTCAAGACAATTTGTTGCTAATTAGGTAAGATCATTTACTTTTGAACGAAGCTTTTGATGCAAGATTATAGAAATTCAACTTGCGAACCTAACAGTCTCCTCCTCTCCCTCCTTCCTATTAGTTTCTAGAAGAACTAGCTATGGTGCATGGAACGGGAATGTAGGGCTGCTGTTTCCCGTTGAAAATCTTTCCACGTATATATATGCAAGCTAAGAAATTTCAAATTGAATTGTACAAAGATATATATATATATATATATATATATATATATATATATATATATATATATATATATATATATATATATATATATATATATATATATATATATATATATATATATATATATAAGGGTAAATTAAAAATGAAACTTGGATAAATTGTTATTTAACTAAAATGCAGCTTGAGAGAAATCACAACATCATTTTCAAGCCAGCCAGATAACATTATCCGACAAGAGAGTATACTTGAGCATGTGATAAATTCTTGGTAGGTGCTTTTTTGACCTTTAATGAACAACTAACCTACCAACCATGCCAAATTTAAGCTCAGATTCTAACCTAAATAGATACGTATTTGTGTATGAAAAAGGGACAGGATAATTTTTATTTTGTTTTTATCATTGTTTCATAAAATCACATCAAAATATTAGACGAATATCTTGGTAAAGACCAAACGGACCCTGAATCCATACATACATTATTCTAGCTGTCGAACGTACGTAATTGGCACATAGCATTAACATCATAACATCATAATATATATGAAAAGATGATTTACTGCGCCCAGCGATGGAAAACTAAATCCACAAGTTGAAATATTGAGTTAAAACAGACAAATGCGTGCGTGTCTGTGTGTGTATTCTTTGACTTCGGGGCGTTTACAGTGACGGAGGCGCGTGCAAGTTACAGTACTATAGGGTATCATGATTAAAAAAAATAATTAATCACGAGTTAAAAACATCTATGATTAGTCGAATTAATATGATAAAACAATCAATATATTTATATTTCCAATTCGTAATTACCATTAGAATCCGTGAAGAAAGTAATTCCGCCAACAATCACTTGTAGAATTCCCTACCGATTAACTGATGGATTAAGTTTTGTATGTTATTACCGACAAAACTTTTCTTCATAATGCTTAGTTAGCAAAATATTGCCCTACCGATTTTATAGTTTTATTGATGAAAATTTTGATTGATATTTATATTGTATTGATAAGCATTTTATTAATGGGATTATGGATAGAAATAATTTATTAATAAGATTTTTATTGATAATTTTTATTTGTCGATAATAAATTTACTATTGAATTTATAGATGAATAAAACAAATAAAAAAAATTATCTGTATCATTTTGTTGGTATTTCCCTTTAAATGTTTACCAAATAACTAATGGAATATTGTATGTAATTTTGTCAGTGTTTTTAGTTTTTTTGTCTATAAATATAACAAATCACCGATGAAATATTATCTATAATTTTGTTGAAAGGTTAACAATAGCAGTGATTTTTTTTTTCCAACTCTTTGAAATATACTGACAAAAATATTCTGTCGTTAACCCTACCAATAATAATTTAAAATATATTTTTTAAAAAAATATATTGAACAAAAGTAGAAAAATATATTAAAAAATATATAAAATGAAATTAAAATAATATAAAAATTAAACATTTATTACAAATTTAAATATTTTTACGTTCAAATAAAATAAATTTAAAACAAAGATGATGTTGGAGGAGGAGGAATAAATCTAAAACACAGGCGATGCTAGAGGAGGAAAAGGAAACTAGTAGTTATCGAGACCACAGGGCCAATAAAGAGGAGCACATGGATCACCCATGTGTGATCTCATTCCCATCACTACTCGTCAGAGTTATTTATAATTCATAGTAAGTCGTTCATATTTTTCATTAAGATTAGTTGTCTGATCCTATGCTTGTTGGTTTAACATCGCTTTAAACTTAGGAGTTTAAATGTTTGGAATTAATTGCAAGCATCCAATATTCAAAATACTAATGACCATCTACAAGTTCTCGGCCATAGTGTTAGATAGTTCGTATACTTGATTTTTATCGACTCCACTTGATGATCTTACCTTCAAAGATAGCATAACAAAAGTTCTAAAGTAGACCCTCTATTATTACAGAAAAAGATGATTATTGCAAGCATCCAATATTCAAAATACTAATGACCATCTACAAGTTCTCGGCCATAGTGTTAGATAGTTCGTATACTTGATTTTTATCGACTCCACTTGATGATCTTACCTTCAAAGATAGCATAACAAAAGTTCTAAAGTAGACCCTCTATTATTACAGAAAAAGATGATTAATTTACTCTCTAACAATTTTAAAACTCTTTACTTTAAACATCTTATGGGCACTACAACTGAGCAGTTCACTAATATAATAAATGTAGTTAAAAGATTGAACAAACCATGAAAGCTGACAAAATTATCGCCGAAAAGAAGAATGAGATGGAAATGAATAATATTAAAAAAGATGGTCACAAAAGGGAAAAAAAAAGTTATCAAAGCACTTGTGATTTTCAAAAATCAAGTCCTACTATATTGAACATGAACTTCACCTCATATTTTCTTGAAAACCAATCCAATATCCAAATTAGCCCATCAAATAACCAAAATGATAACCGCATGTAAAGTTTTTTATTTAAAAAAAAAACAAAGAACAATTGTCAACTACTGTCAATATTACTAAGTGAAATGTACTGAAATTTGTTGAAAATTGTTGAGTATAAATCACCTTCAATTAAACCTAAAAGCCTAAAATATGAGTGCAATTCAACTTTCAAATCATGCCTCTAGAAATGAAGTAAATAATATTGAAGAAATGAAAAAAAAAGCTATATGGAACAATGATTCAAGCAGGAAACTCAAGACATTATTTAAGATACCAGCGATGAGAAATTTAGGTGAGTTTTGTAAATATAATTGCTAATATGGTCATGACATTGACCTTTATGAAGAGTTTCATTGTTAAAATTTTTTCTAAGTGAAACTAAAAATTAATTAATTGAAATAATGGGTTAGATTGAATTAAAAAAATTTAAATAATACAAGAGGGGTGAAATTGGATAAAGAAAAAAGTGATGTGGTATAAATAATTTCACAAGGAAAAGTTGTGGGAAAAAATAGAAAATATGAGATAAATGAAGTGAATGTGTAAATAATAGAAATTTTAAACTATAAATACCCTTTTTTTCCTCTTATGGCCGGTGGTTTGCTTCCAAAAAGCAGATGAGAATTGTTTGATTTTGCTTCTTGTTTCTTTCTAAAATCATCAAAAAGAGGCTAAATTAAAGTGATTAAAGCTTATATAAGTAATTAAAAAAGGAGATTGAGTGTTTTGGTGGGTTATTTTGAAGGAAAAAAAATTAAAAATTAAGGTTTTAAAAAGAGAGAGTGAAGAGAAGAAAAGAGAAAGCAAAAAGAACCTTGATTTTTTTGCATTTAAAACATTATTTAGATCAGATTAAATCAAAAAGTTCCAAATATGACAAAATAACAAGAGAGCAAGGCTACTACCACATTAGATTTATTATGAAAATGTGCGGCGACAAATTGTTGGGGAAAGGGGTATTTTACACCGAGTATATAATGATCGTTGGTGATTTTATTAGAAAGATCTAATAAATTATTTTTTTATTTATTAATATTAGTATTTAAGTTAATTTGTGCATAATTTGATTAATTATATTAACTTTAAAATTAATAAATATATAAATTTTTAATAGTTTTAATATTTATAAAACTGGAATTAATAATTTTTAAAAAATAAATATAAAATTTTTAAATTAATCTAATAACTTGTTAAGCGGCAAAGAGCAAGCTCGCCACTGGTTGCTCTTTTAGGTCTAGGATTTTGTTCATGGACTAGCGTTTTATGGCGGTAACAAATTGCCGGGCTTCAGGATATAAGAGCTTCTATGTAAGGCCTAAAGCTTGTTCAGCCCGTGGGCTTTGGCCTGTCGTTAATTAAATTCAGATCTTTCTTTCCAAAAGTGAAAAAAGTAAACCCAAGAAAGAAAAAAAACGTACGAATTGCCACCTTCACAAGTTCATTGCAAATCTTTAAAAAAGAATAAAATAAAAGAACTCCCAACCCTCCATGTGTTCATTTTTGAGCATGATAAAATAAGTGGATATTTCCAAACCTCCTCAAGAATCTCCTCAACGCAGCTTTTGTAACAATGATATGCTAAATGTTTATTATAGCCTGTAGTGTAATTATATTTTGTTTCTTTTTCCACGACCATAGTCATTTGATGTTCAATACTCTCCATTCCATATTACTCTAGGATGAGATAATTGCTTTGAAATTAATCTCTGCAATCCTTTAACATGTTTGCACAAGGTTGATTTTTTCCCCCTTTTTTCTTTCTGTAGCTATATTGCTTCGATGTTTTTTCAGTATCTCATCTTAAAGTTTTCTCAAATCTGATTATTAATATATCTCTCTCACCTCATCTGTACATAGCCCCTTGTTGGTATTTCAGATTCTTAGGCTTAAATAAGTTCCAGTAGAGTACCTATGTGATCTCATGTGCAGGCGACCCATGGATTGTGGATGACAGGATTTCCCTAGATAAACCTCTTGATTCTGCTATTTTATCGCATCTGAAGCAGTTCTCTGAAACGAACAAGCTCAAGAAGATGGATTTGCATGTAAGATTCATGCAGATGTGCAGTAGTTTTCTTTGATTATATTATCGGTTCCAATGGAAAAATTATGGAATATATGAACTAGTTTGATTGTTGACTGATCTGAGAGTGTTACCTCTAAAAGAACTGGGCCAATATAACTCGTAATTCAGCTATTTGCATGACAACTGCTTTATCTAGTGGTCCCTTTAGTAACTTCTTCGCTCGTCATCAGTCCTTGGTAACATCATGTCCATACATAAGATTCTTTGCTTTTCGATATTCTATGCTTGTTTATATGATGACTAAATAAGATTCTTAATGTTAAAAGTCCTTTCGTAAGTTCTTTGCTTCTTTTAATAACATGATGTGGGCATTTTATATGCTGCCTTTATAGGAAAATACCAAAAGCCTGTTCGGATGAATTCAGTGCTTCGTTCTGTTCTAAAGAACGGAATTTCACCTCAGAAGAGGAGGTTTCTTCTCTCTCATCTTGGTCAGATGATCCAGAAGAAAGTCTTAGCACTACTGGCTCTACCTTTATTACCAGAGATGTTCTTGCATCAGAATCCATGGCACAGGTTTCATCTTAGCTACAAACAGCAACATTGCGGCTGTTGAACAAGAGGGAAATTTTTCTCCACTGAATTGGTTGGTTGCTTGGATCAGTATGAGCTAAAAACACAGAATTTGTGTAAGATGTTGAGTATATACTCTTTTGAAAAAGCAGAGCATATATCTTTTATTCCTTCTTTAACAGATACATAAAATGTTTTGTCGTATTGTTAGTGGTAAATAAAATCTGATTCCAAGCATTGCTTTCACTTGTTCTATCAGCCACCACTCATATTACTGAATCTTCAAACAAATAATCTACATATGGTTCCCTTGTACTTCCATGGTGATAAAGAGTTTTTTATATCACCATGGAAGTACAAGGGAACCATATGTAATTTACTTGGAGGAAATTCTTACCGGAGACGGGAAGAGAGAGAAGCGCGGGCGTGTTTGGTACTAGTGGCCTTTTTTTTTTTTTTCACACGCTTTATCCTTTAAAATTTGAAAACAGCTATTTAATTTTTTTAACTTTAGATTTCATCTCTATTTTTTATTTATATAAAATAATTTATAAATTTTATTTTATTTTTATTTAATTATTTTTATATATCAGATTTGGTTCAATTCTTTTTATTTTATTTGTTTTATTTAACATAAATTTTAGAATTGATTTTTTTTTTGTGATTTCTTCCTCCATTTTTTTCATATCAAATTTAATTTTTATTATTTTTATTGCTATTTTTTTATACTTTGGAAAATTTTATATATTGATATCACTTTTCTAGTTTTATTTTTTAATATTAAATTTATTAGGAATTGAGTTTTTTTTTTTTATTTAACCTAGGTTTAAGATTTCATGAGTTATAAATTTGAGAATTAACTCACTCAAGTGTAAGAGTTTCGCCCAAATTTGCTTTTTCTTTTTATTTTTTTTAAATTCATATTTTTTAAGTTTTATTCTTTAATATTTATTACATTGAAGATTGAACCCTGTTTTTTCTTTGCTTTCTATTGCATTTTTCATTGATTTTAAAAATAATATACGTTTTCTCGTTATTCAATATTAAATTGTTTGATAACTAAATTTTATAATTTTATTCAATTTATTTTTAATAGGGTTATCGAAACATTACAACCATGTTATAAATTTTGCATGCTAACCCATAGAGACTCAAGTGGAGTTTTTAATCTTTTTTATTTATTTTTTTATTTTTTTAATCTTTTTTTTATTTTTTATTTTATCCTTTAATATTTTATTTATTAAAAATTAATTTTTGATTTTTTAATTTTATTTGATACTTATCATGATTTCATTTAATTTTTTTCTTCTTTATCATATAAAATTCTCTAACATCTCTTTCCTGTATCTCTAACCAACAGTTAAACTCTCCCTGTTTCTCCTATAATAATAGGATACAAACAATTATCAAACCATTCATTACACTTATGATTCCACAATGTATCATGCACTAGTTTCCATTAGTCATTAAAAATCTATATAATTTAATCAATTTACATATTTGACTTATTCCATCATTTATGTTACAATTCAATTTTTTACCTAATTTTTCTTATTTCTTTTTAAAAATAAAAAAATAGAAAAAAAAAATATCCAAAGAAATATATTTATTTTTTTTCTCTTTGATAATTTGACCCATTTCTACACTATTATGCATCTTTCCATGCTAAATTAACAATTTTAGAACGAATTCTTCTTTCC
>NW_011502154.1:0-2447 GCF_000495115.2 Populus euphratica
TAGCTAAGTTTATTACACCAAAGTGAAAAGGTTACGCTAATGGTTTAACAATAAGAATAGTGTAAACTAAACATGGACTTTAATATTTCATGCTAACATGTTTTGTGTTTGTTTTCTTGTTCACTCTTTTTACTTTTCTTGTTAAATGGTTAATCTAAATTTATATTATATAGCACTTGGTACAACAAATACTTGGCACTTTTATAGCTTAATAGTATGGTATAACCGACACTTGTGCTATGAAAGGAACTTGATTTGTTGTTAACATAAGTTATAATCATGAATACCTGACAATATTTACAAGTATTAGTATTATTCGAATAAGATAACTAATGTAATCATGTCAATTTATAATCTGATTGGAATGTTCTTTATGTGTGGTTTCTAATTGAATAATAAGAGTTTATACTATACTTATTTGAAATATCATTAGTGGATCCTCTAACATTGATATTTGTTGTTATCATTATTTAATCCTTATATTGGTTTTCAATCTCAAAGTTCTCATCAACTTCTTCTTCTTCTACTACTACTACTACTAATACGATTATTATTATTGTTGTTGTTGTTGTTATTGTACTATTGTTATTTATAATTTATATAATTAACCTACTTGTGATTCGACCCTAGTCATGCCGGGTTATTTATTACTTCGACGACACTCCTGCACTTGGAAAAAGATATCAATCTTTTGGTTGTGTCACCCAGATAGTATCGTTTTGGCTTTTTTTTCATCTCCACTTACATGATAATTCACCACATTTTAAAACTATTAAGTATCTCAATCCATTTCATTCTCAAGAAAAAATTATCTTTAAAAATTCATTTGGAATTTACAAGTCTCTGTCTTAGGGTTATGGGTTATTTCTTGGGTGAGAATTTCATTTATCATTTTATTTATTTATTTAGGATTATTATTATTATTATTATTATTTATCTAAAATTCAAAAATATAAATCCAATAAATCTTTTTTTAAAAGTAAATTCTTTTACTTTTTAATTATAAAGGATATTGTTGG
This sequence comes from Populus euphratica, assembly GCF_000495115.2. Taxonomy (NCBI): domain Eukaryota; kingdom Viridiplantae; phylum Streptophyta; class Magnoliopsida; order Malpighiales; family Salicaceae; genus Populus; species Populus euphratica. Next base: position 1,020 of record NW_011502154.1, read on the forward strand.
ATAAATTATACATCAGTCGATACTAAATCTCCTTGAACAATTTTAAGAATACACTACCATATTAGTTTGGCATGTAAAGAAAAAAAATTTCCTCTGAAAAGCAAACTTTCTTAACAAAGACAATTTCTCAATGTTGATAGGCTTAGTTTGATTTGAGTAAAAAAAATCACCTAATCCAATCATGGAGTCCATTAAATCTAAAAGTTGTTGTCTTTCTTTGTTGTGTCAATAAGTTTTTTTTCCCTCATTTTTCTAGTAATTACAAGGTCTTTGGATAATTATGAAGGTTACATCTTTGGAAGATGCTGAAAACAAGCATCATATACATTTTTTTTCATTTACTTATTTTCTAATTTTTTTGTTCATTTATTTATTTATATATTGTTTTATTTAAGTGTATTCCATCACTTTACACTATTAAACACTAACAATTTTGATATCAATTAACATGTGACCGTTGTATATGTCACATATAAAAAAAAATCTTTATTAAAATTATTCAAAAAAATAAAACAAATAAATAAAATAAAAAATATGGAAGAAATAAAAAATAAAAATAATAAAAGATTTTTTTAAATAATGTTAATGTTTTATCACCTTAACATCCCAATAGGTTTTTAAAACTTCCTTGTTTTAAAGATATTTTTCATCACTCTTCTTGTTTTGTGACAAATAACTCAAAATAATAGCCTTTCTTTCATTCAAGATTTATTAACATTCCCATATTTTTTTAGATTAACATATAATTCAAGAGCTTTTTGATTCATTATTTAGTATTCAGCTTTAAATAATATGTTAAAGACCAAATCATGTGAATCTCGTTATCACGTGATCTAATCCACAATCAAGATTAAGATCTAGTCCTGAAAAGCCAAAATAGGTTTGATAAGAGTGTGACAATGAAAACTTGCTCCAATACACTAACACTACTGAAATGAAGAAGAATGACATCACGAATCCAATTAATTTTTGATATGTCAAATTTAGTTCGTTCAAGAATTAATCTCACATGTTAAAACTAAAAAAATTCAAAAGTAATATTTATTAATGGCTACCAAAATTTAGGTTACATGAGTTTAAATAGTTAATGAAAAAATAACCATAATGGATCTACCTGATGTGAACCTCGTGATCACATGGTCACGCATCCCACACGCAAAGACGGTAATTCCCGGAAAGCCAAGTAAATCAGGTTTGATAGGAGTGGGACACAAAGATAACTTGTACCTAGGCACCAACACTATTGGAAATGAAAAACCCCCACCCAACGAATATTGATTCGCGAACGAGAAGTATAAGGATGACACCACGAAAACAGTTGTTCTTCGATAAGTCGTTTTTTAGTTCATTAGAGAACCATGGAAGGGAGATTATCTCACCAACACACACACACAAAGTGCGGCAAACAAGAAGTTTTATTAATCTGAA
>NW_011502154.1:2651-2956 GCF_000495115.2 Populus euphratica
CTAAATATGCTAGAATCAGATTTGTCACCATTAAGAAGTCCCAAATAGACTAGGAAATTTGATATGAATGTAGAATGTATTCTAAAGTCTTCGTTCCTTTTGTAACTCGGATGAATAAGGAATCCTTGTAAGAAAAGGTTTCTGAAATAATTATGAATCATTGTCACACTTGAAAACTATGTTGCAGCCCATTAAACATCCTTGCAGAATTAGTATATTTCCAACATAAGTTGCCACATCCCTTTAAGAAAAGAATCCTAGCCAAATAGGAAGTCCACAAGTCAAAAGGAAGTAAATAATAAAAT